>NW_022196287.1:315000-467233 GCF_008641045.1 Pistacia vera | reverse complement strand
TCCTTTTGTTTCATATTTTGGAATGTGTAGTATAAGTGGAAAACCTGATACCAAAAGTTTCCCTAACTATTTTCTTTTGTAAAACGAAAGATGATGTATGTCTTTAAACAGGTTTCGCAGTTTTTTTTTACATGGCACGTCTCGGGTATCCGAGTCTTGTGGGAGCGCCCGGATCCTACGGGACGAGGAAATTCGGGACGGGTTGTGTCAAATTCAATGGCTCATACTACCAATTATAGTTGGAGGATCTTACTGATGCTGTTGCCAATGGAGTTTTGACAAAATCCATGAAGATATCATCCATGGATTTACGCAACTCTTTCTCTATGGTCTGACAAACCTGTGCAACCAAAACTTACTACACTTAGATATTCCGAAGATGTCAGAAGAATACGCACATACCCTACGTGAGTCTTGGCGGCGGCCACATTTAACCGTTGAGAAGCTCCTACGCGGCGACATGACGCTTCAAGAGGGAGCCATGGCCGCCGCACACCAAATTTTCCTCTTTTCATTTTATTTTTAATTTTCTTAAAGCCCATTAAATTTGAGAATTTTGGTTTGAATACGAGAATGATCTTGTTTAATATAGGCTGAATGGTGAGCATAATTGATGAATTTTGAGAGTATTTGGATGAAATATTGTCGCATTAAGGAATTTTTTTTGATAAATAAGAAAATTTGACGACCGATTTTGCTTGCAGTTAATACTTAGTAGTACCTTTCATTTGTTAAAACAAGGGATTAATTTAAACCCCTCGAGGTTTGGCAAAATATATAAACCCCATGTGATACTTGTAATTACTCTGAACCCCATGCCGTCAAGCCTCTAAAGTTTCTATAGATAGTTTTAACATAATCAAAGGGAAAATGAGTAAAATACGCCTCGATTTATTATTAAGGTTTACTGAGAATTGACTGAATTTGACGAAACTCTAATAAATATGATAATTGACTAAATTTGACCAAACACAATCATGAATTATGCTAATTGTATTTTGAAGTTGACTAATTTACCATAAAATTTATTAACATCACTTTAAATTAAAAAAAAAAGGTAAAATAACTAATAAAAGTTTTAAAAATTCTTAAATAACACAAATGCATAACCTTAAATTAAAAATTCTAATAGAAAAAGGATTAAAAAAAAAGGTTTAAAGATTTTGAAAACATAATAGCACTTTAAAACACTATTAAAACAACCTGCAAAAAAAAAATAGAGAGAAGATAAAATCTATAAAAAATAATTATTTTTTAAAATTTATATTAATTTTCAGTATTTTATTTATTAGTTTCTTTTCTATTTTATTACAAAATTTTGTAATATTTTACATAATTTAATATTTTTAAGCCTAACATAGGTGTGAAGGGCTGCTAGAGATGAGGTGAAAGTGGGGCGTGGTTTATAATAATGTGCACAATAGATGAGGGCATTACGATCATTTACATTTTACCCTTTCTACGATTAAAAGTAATCAAAATACATTGATGACAGGGGGTTGAAAGTAATTATCAATACTAAAGGGAGGTTTGAGTAATTTCCAGTATTACAAGGGGTTTACTGCACTTAGCCGAACCTCGGGGGGTAATCCTGCTTAAACAAGCCTTGAATCCCTGACGGCATAAGGACCCCAGCCGGTTTTCTGCTATTTTTATATTGTAACGGACCTTGTTGGCGAACTCATTTCTATTTTCTAGCTTATAATTCATGATTAATAAGGGATCAAGTTTAAACCCTTGAGGTTTGCCTTAACTATAACGCCCTGCAGTCAAAACCCCCTGCCATATCATCATACCCTTTAGGCTGTGTTTGTTATAGATAATAAGAGATTACTGAGGTGATGTAATCTTATATTAATTGATTACGACATTTAATTGTCAAGTAATATAAGATTTGGATAATCTTTCATTATCAGTGGTAGTTATTATTTGTAATATAGGAGATAATCTAATTATCTTCATTTTCTTAGGTATTTATATATTACTTAGTAATCTTATTTTTGTTACAATTTTACCCATTATTAATAAAATTTTTGGACAATAATGCCCTTATTTTAAAAATAATTTACAAAAATATCAATTGACTATTTTATCCTTATATACAAAGTTTTTAGGATATAAATACGTTTGGAATTTAAAAAAAATTACCAAAGGGTGGTGCTCGGATCTAGCCACCATCATCAACCGCCGAAAACCACCACCAGTGGTGATGGAAGGCTCACGGCCGACCTTATCTAGTTGACTATGCGCCGCTAAGTCTGTTTTCGGCCATGGATCGACAACTAGATCTGACCTTTCATGGCCAAAGATGTGATCGTGAAACAGTTGTTGTTTTACGGCCAAATATTTGGCCTTTCACAGTTAGATCTCCACTGTCGTTGCCGCCTGCGGTGGTGGCAGGCCGCCGGCAATGGCTTCGGGTGGGTGCAGGTGTTTTTGTTAAGCTTTAATCTTTTTTTTTTTTTGTTATTGGGGTGTTTTAGCTAAATCTGAAATGTAAGGGGTTAGAGGAAATTATTCAAAAAAATAATATTATATTAATATTTAAAAATGAGGGTAATTTAATATTTTGTATATCATACTTATCAATTTATTCCAACAAACCAAATACATTTTCCTAAAGATTCCCATTAATCTTCAAAATAATCTAACTTTCTATTAATATAACATTCTTTGAACCAAACACACCAAAATTTATTTAGTTAGTTTTAACCAAATGATGATAAATGACCTTAATGCCCTCACATGTTATGTCCATCAATTCCAACTCACCTCGTACTTTTACTCCATCTCTAGTAGCCTCAACACCCATACTAGGCTTAAAAATTATTAAATTATTAAAATATTACAATTTTTATAAAAAAAAATTAAAAGGTCCAAAAAATGGAAAAAGCATATGGGAAAATGGAAAAAATTCTGGAATAATTAAAAATATATATATCTGAAAAAATTAAAAATGAAATTATCCAAAACTTGAAAACCTTACTTTTTAAAAAGGCAAAAAATTAATACTAATCTGAAAAAAAAAAAAAAGGAAAACTTAAAAAAAATATTGAACTTGGCAAATATTTTTTGGATTTTAGCTTCTTATTTTAGTAGTATTCTAAATTTTTCAAAATATTTAAAGTTTCTTTTAATCATTTTTATTTAGGATTTGTGATTTCATGTTAAGGATTTGTGTTATCTAAGATATTTTAAAATTTTTCTTAGTTATTTTACCTTTTTTATTTAAAAATGAGTTGTTAATAAAATTTAGGATAAATTAGTCAAGTTCAAAATATAATTACAGTAATTTATAATTTTGTTTAGTAGTTTGGAGAGTTTTTGATATATAGGTTAGCTTTACAAGTTATAGGGGGCATAACTGCAATAGCCCTTAAAAATTATAAAACTTTAGGTGCTTTTAATATTTTTTACCCTTGACTCTATTAAAACTAACGGAAGATACGTTAGGGGATCTGGCAGTAAGGGGTTTAGAGTAGTTGCCAAAACGACAATGGGGTTTATTGAGCTAAGGCAAACCTAGGGGTGTTTAAATACTGATCCCTGATAAATAATATTAACCTAAAATTAATAATACTAATGATATGACCTAAAATTTCTCTAATAAGTACAAGGATAATTTTGTAAAATATATGTTAAAAATTAGTTTTCATACATGATCAATATAAAAATAAATAAATTTTAAGATCCATTAAAATCTATAATTGTTCAGTGAGAAAACAAACGACTCCTAGATTTTCATTATCTTTTAATATACAAAGTTGAAAGATAGAAGACGAATCACCTCTAATAGAGGACGAGGAGGAAGCTAGTCTTGTAGCGTTTTGAGAAGAGATATGTACTCCACCGGAAGCACATCAGCATGTGCCGATAAGTATTGTCCAATTTTCACCCATAAGCCGCTCAACTCTACCATCAAATTCACAACCTTACTGAGCATTTCTCTCTGAAGTAGGACTATAATTAATTAAAAGTTTCATTTTAAAATATTAATATAATTGTTGATTTAAAATAACGCCAATAAAAAAATTTAAATTTATGTTAAAGGTAAGAAAAATTATGGATTATATTATGTAACTCCTATTTTAAGTGTGAGTAGAAAACTAACCCATTAAAAAAAAAAAAAAAAAAAAAAAAGGTGCTACACTCTATAGCCTTTTACATTACTAAAAGACAAAAATATCCTTATTGATATAAACCAAAATCTGAAACATTCTCTAATGATCTTCTATCTATCACAGCAACTTCCGAACATTCAAACAACAAAACAAATATTTTGGGTTGTACAATCATTTTAAGTTTTATGAATCAAATTTTGTTTTAGATCATCGAAAATGTTATTGACCATTTTTTAAGCTTCAGTAATGCATTTTTTGTTTTAATTTTTTCTTATTGAATGTGATAGAATAGGAACAAGTTGTTTTGCTAGGAACGTGTTGAGGATGATCGAATTAGAACCCTAAGGAAACTAAGTCCTTAAAATCCTAATCTTGAGACGCCACAAAGGTTGATCACTCCCTTTGATAAGTCGAGATTCTAGCATTCAATCAAGAACACAAGAAGGCAAAGCAAATAGCTCTCTAAAATAAACTTCAATTGATAATAATTTGTCCCTAAAAATAACATGGCTACCCTTTTTTATAAGCAGAAAACCCTAGAAAAAACCATAGCTAATTGAAAAATGGGTTGGGCTTAAGTACAAGCGAATTGGGTCTAAATAAACCTTAAATAAATAAAAGACTAAAGAATCTAATGATAATTAAAACATAAAAAAAGCCAAAGATTAAAAAAAACGAAAATTAAGTCCTAAATTAATCCTTGCATCCAACTTGATCTTCCGAATCTACCTCTTGCGTAAAAAGATAATAGATCATCCTTGGTGAAACTTTGAAATCTTCGAATTTAGTCTTAGAGTCTTCTAGTAAAACCTCTTTGCATTGCACTTCCATGATCAAGCCTTGCAAAGCCTCTTTCATCGTCTTTGTCTTTGCCCTAGTCATTGGACTGTCAATTCCTTGCAAAGGATCTTGGGAATATTTGGGAACATCAACTTGGTCAGCACCTTGATCTCCATTAGAGTGTTTGGCCAGTTGTTTATGTATAACTTCGCTAATATAAACATAAATTTATGCTTGATTCTCAATGTTCGGTGTCTTCTAGTTGGTTGTTAATGAGCCTTTTTTTTTTTTCAGTTTTTTTTGTTCATTGTAAATTTATTCGCGTGCATCAAGTGCAAGATGCAAGGGATGGGATGTCTTTGCACTTTCTACAAGGAGCTAAGTGCAAGATAAGATAGCCCGTGGTAAGTGCAAGATGGAAGTATATTAGGGATTGCAAACGAGGTGGGGCTGGTCGGGGATAGCCATCCCTATCCCCTTCCCTGAAAGAAAATGGCATCCCTATCCCTATTGGCAGACCCAGGATTTTTGCCGGTCTCCGCAACTCCGTCATTGTTTGCCAAACAACTAGTAAAAATTTAAAAAAAATCATGAAACCTTAAAAAAAGGAAATAATACCACATCAAGAACTTGAAAGTAAAGAATGAAATAATATAATACTTTTCTATTTGAATAAATCTATGAGAAGCAAAACTTTGAGTAAATGTGTTGAAAATAACATTCAATTCACAAGGAAACAAAAAAAAAAATTGTTTGTAGTCAATATTAATTTATTGTTGTTCTTTCAAATTGTTGGTAATGATTTTAATCTCGATAATTGTTTGTGTTGTTTAGTTATCTTATATACATAAGTTGATAATTTGTAAGAATGTTATGAAATTCGGCCCGGCTCGACCAGTTTGACCAGTTGACCAGAACCAAAGCCTCCACCAATTTAGACCGAAGATAAACCCGACCTATGAAGTTAACCTAGAGTGATCCGCGATCAGACCATTGGAACAGTAGCGAACGCCGGTCCGATTGGCTCGGGGCCCAAGCGGGTCACTGAAAATGCAAAACTCGGTTTAAGTTTTTTTGGATTCCTAAATCCTAATTTAGTACAACCCGATAAGCTTCTACTCTTCTATGCTTCTTTCTTGTGTTTTCCCTCTGGTATTAATTTAAAGTTTGAGTCTTTTTCTCTATTGGGATCTGATTGAGTTTCCTCTGTCATAACAATGAAACCTATCTGTCCAGGTCTTGTCTTTCACGTTTGTTGTGGAAGTACTTTGTGTTTTTCATTGAATGAGTTTAAAGCTCTCTACTCAGCAAATTATCAAGAAAAAATGGGTTCTTTTTTTTTTTTTTGAACATTTTCTTGCTTCACTTGTTTATTATTATTATTTTTTAAAATGGTCAAGTTCTGATCTGAGACTCAGAGAGAGTAATTGGGGATGAAAGCAGTGAACTTTGCTATTTTAGTGTAAAAAAATCGTAAAGTTGATCACTTCAGTTACAGGCCAAAGAAGAAGAAAAATGATTGCTACTACCAGTAAGGAAGATGGGAAATTGAGGTGGGGTCTTCTTGATTCTCTCTGTTTGAGCATCTATAAAAAGAATGCAGAATTATTCACATTGTAATGCTGATTTTTTTTTTTCCTGAGTGACGTAAAGGTGGACGCAAATGATAATCTGAGGACTTTGGACTGTTTGAGAAGAAGATTAATTGCAGAAAGACAAGCTTCAAAGGTTGCAAAAGATGATGCAGAACTAATGGGCATCAAGGTTTGCATATGATTTACACTTCCTTTTCAGATTTTGTTACTGGGGACATTTGGTTTTTTTGATTGTATGAATTGAAAGAAGAAATTTGAGATTGTTGTTTCCTTCTTTGTGTCTCTGTTCAAAAACTTGTAGTTGCGTATATGGGTTTAAATTGTAACTGAGTGCATGAGAATGTGGTTGGTGTCATGAATCAGAGCATTTAAAGAGCTCAAAACTGCCGTTTGTTGTGGAAGAAGTACTTTTTGTTTTCATTAAATGAATTCCAAGCTCTTTACTTGCAGCCAATTATAGAGAACAAAGGGTTCTTTGCTGAGTTTCCTCCATGGTGACTTGCTGAGAACTCAACTTCAAGAAGGTTAGTTTTCTGGTGTTTTTCTCGTAGCTGTGTATATGGGTAAAACTTTTAATTGGGTTTATGGAAATTTGAAAAATTGGAAATTATTAATATTTATGATGTTATGGGCATGATGTCATCCCGCTGAAGCATGATGATGTCATCCCACTGAAGCATGATGATGTCATCGATCTGACTAGTTCAACCCCTCGACATGGGACCCGGTTGCCTGACCAGGTTATTGTCCAAGTTGGGTTTTAAAACATTGATTTGTAATGATTGTTTTTGTTTTAAAATTTTTGAAACTTTTAATGTTGTTGATGCTTGATTTTGACACCAACTATTTACGCATGTGAAGTGCTATGCGGACTTAGAAATTACACATGGTATGAAAGTATAAAAAGAGATATTGAATGGGTAGCACTTTTTAAAGTGGTTCGGATGCTCTAAGGCGAATCCTATGTCCATTGTAATTATATTAATGGGTGATTATAATCAGATCGCACTCGGTGAGTTAGATTACAATAGAGAAAATAAATGTAGAAAGGGAGAGTGAGTATATGTTTTGAGCTGCGGATGAACCAATCTCATAAAATAGAGGAGAGCCCTCTATTTACAGTTGGAGGATTCAAGCTGGTAATCATGATTTTGCTTGTGGGCAGGTGTGGTACAATTCCTGACCTGCTTCCTATTGGTTGTATGCACGAGAGATATCCTTAAATCGCATGGGGCTTCAACAGGTAAACAATTCCTAGCCACTCATAAGCCTGAAGTTCACTTGCCTCACTAATGATGGCCTTACCCCTTTCGTCCTTGCAGGATGTGGCTGTATCCAGATGGTAGAAAACCTTCCTGAATTCTGATTGGTCTTTGATGATTTAAGCTCACGTCAGCCTTGGTTTTTTAGGCATAACATAAGCCCCTCAGTTTTAAGGTTTAAGGATTGAACCTTGAGAACTTCATGATTATGCCATGACTCAGCTTGTCCTGGATGACGCTTGATTGAGTCAATCGAGTTGTATGGATCCCTGAGAACTACATTAGCGACCCGATGTGGCTTTTTTCTGACAGGTTCAGCGACCTGAGTCAAACCCTAATCAGTACCATACCAACATGCCCTGAGTCTCGACCATAACTCGCGACCTGAAAAGACTCAGCGCATCTTTTACCAAGGGCAAAGAGTCGTATCGTTTTAAAGTCGATGTGTGACAAAGAGTGTTTATTCGAACGACCTTTTCAGATGTTATCCGTTGCGCTTAGCGGTTCACCTAACCAATAGAATAACCTTTATCCTGATAGACATGTCCATTATACAATAAGTGCCTATCATGCGCATTTAATGCAAGCTATGCTGAAATGACATTCTCCTTTAGGGCATTAAATGCGGATGGGGGCGCATTTAATGTAGAGGAGGGAGACTGTGGTTACCCGTAGGAGAGCGGGCAAACAGCTGGTCGATGAGCTGCCAGTTCCTTCTGGGGCAGACACACCAATGTTAGATTCCATGAGGCAACTCTCGGAGCACTTGCATCCGATAGTGTATACTCGCTGGAGTGCCAACTAGCTTTGGCCTTTGAGGAGTTTGTGGCTTCCCGACCCACGGACTTGATCACCACTGCTCTTCAGCTACAAAGCTAGGTAGGGCAGCTCGTCCTCATCGAGGACTTCAATATTAGTTGATTTTCTAGCCTTAATAATTTTTGAAAAAATGGGGGTTAACTCTTGCTTCCTTTCTTATGCAGATCCTGCTCGCCTTGCATATGGCCCAATAGAAGATCAATCTAGACTATGCTAGAGGGATCCACAACCTTAAAGAGGAGAATGCCAAACTGAAGAAGGACCTCGAAGCTCGAGATGCAGAGGCAAAGTTGTTCAACATCTAGGTGAATCAATACCTGGTGGAGAAAAACTCTGCCCTTTGCACTGTGGATTTCCAGAAGGCTAAGCACGAAAGGAGAGGCGAGGAGAACGAAGAGCTCCATAGACTCACCAAAGAGAATGGCAAGAAAGAGAAGGGGCCGAAGCCAAACTCGGAGCGTCTCGGGAAGGCGGAGGAAGAGAGAGCTCGGTTGTGGGAGAATTCTGAGAAGCAGAAGAGAGCACTAGAAATGGATCTCGAGCTTTCCCGAGGACGGGTCGCTTCATTGACTGATCAGATGAAGCAGTAGAGCCTTGAACTCTAAAGGAAGGCCGCTAACTGGGCAATTCAGGCCATTTACAGCTTGCAACCAAGGAACCTGGGAATGGATCTCTCCGACCTCCCGCTTGAATATCAAGACATCCTTGCTTCCATGGCCCAAGCTGATAATGAGGCTGGAGAGAAGGAGGAACAAAAGCCTCCTCTGGAGGATGATCAGCGAGAGAAATACCTTCCTGAGGATCTAGCGATTGACCTGACAGTCAACGACCAACCAAGGGACGAAGAGGTCGCTCTTACAGAGCCTAGGGGTGGAGGCTAGTGATCACTTTTTTTGCTTTTTCTTTTGACTCTTTCTTTTTGGCTGCTTACTGTACTTGTTCAAATCACATATATGAAAAGAGTATTTTTAGACATTTACAATCTCGAATACTTTACAAAACTAATATCACATCTTATCAAGAAACTTGTAGAATCACAACGAACAAGATCATGTAAGACATTCATTCAAGGTGGAGACGAACGATCTTATCCATAAAGGTTACAAGGAAAACTTTACAAGTAAAAGAGATGGAAAACTAAGAGCGAGCCTAGAATTACTGATGATAGGGGAGAAGATGCTCAGCATTCCAAGCTTGTGGTACCTCAGAACCGTTAAGCCTCTTGAGGTGATACATTCTTGGTCGTAGCACTTTGGCAATGTGGTATGAACCTTCCTAGTTGGGTCCTAATACCCCCGTGCTTGGTTCCCTTGTGCTGAGAATGACTTCTTTTAGAACCAGGTCACTGACTTGGAAGTCTCTTCTTCTGACCTTGGAGTCGAAGAACCTTTTCGCACGTTGCTGGTAAGATGCTATTCTCAACCGACCATTGTCGCGATGTTCTTCGACTAGGTCTAGGCTTGTGCGTAGAAGCGCTTCATTGTCTGTTTTGTTGAACAAGTCTTTTTGAAGTGAACCGGTCCCTACTTTCACCGGGATCATCGCCTCGTAGCCACATGCTAGCAAGAAGGGCATTTCCAAAGTGGAGGTTCTCGGAGTCGTTTTACATGTGTAATGACTTCTTTCTAATAGTATATTTTATAACATATACTATGAAAACATACATAATTAGCATATGAAAATAGTTGGGGCCAAATTTTTTTCTTTACATACAAAAAATAATTCTTTACATATATCAAAATAACAAGTACAAAAACTTAGCAACGGTGGGCAGTAATGCCAATTCTCTCCGCTTGTCGATGTCCTTCCGACCGCTGCTCACCTATTTCCTGCAAAAACATGGAAAAACAACGGGGTGAGCATAAAAATGCTCAGTAAGTAAATCCCGTAACTTTTATTCTTCTTTGATTCTTTCCTTACTTAATTCCTTCTCTTTTCTTTCACTGTTTCTTCCTCTGTTTCTTACTCTCACTATTCTTTTCTTTTTTTCTATTTCTCTCTACTCCTTCTTTCTTATTCTTTCTATTATTCCTAACCATGATGAAATTCATGGCAATATGCATGAATAAAATGCATATGCAATAATGTATAAAATGCTTTTTCTTTCTTATTTCCATTTTCTTGTTCTATTTCTTTTCTTTCTATTCTTTTCTTTCTTGTTTTTTTTTTTTTCTTCTCTTGTTTCTCTTTTCTTTTCTTTTCTTGGCTTGTTTAAGCCTTCTCATTCTTTCTTTTCTTATTCTCATTCTTTCTTATTCTTATTCTCTCTTATTCTTTCTTTTTCTCTCTTATTCTTTCTTTTCTTATTTTTTGCCGATCGGTCTCGGTTGATGTATGGATTTGGAACCTTGGCCGTGTGAGTGAGTACAGTCCTCATCTACATGCACTCTTGTGGACCGTACAAATTCTTCTTTCTACTTAGGCCACTCAATTAAGGTGGCGTGCATGTAGGAAATTCTTCTTGGTACAACCCTCATCCACATACACTCTTACAGGTCGTACAATTCTTCTTCTTCTTATGCCACTCAATTAAGGTGGCGTGTATGTGGGAATTTCTTCTTAGCACTCATGGTTGCCCATCACAACAACCTATTCTTTTCTCTTCTTTACCACTTCTTAATTCTTTAATGCTTATTCTTCCTTTCTCTTTATTCTTAGAGTGTTTTATTCTTTCTTGCTTTATTCTTTATTCTTTATGTCTTTATTCTCTATTCTTTCTTAAATTTCTATACATACATAATTATATGCATATGGATGGCTCATGCTTGAAATTCTTACTTAAATGCACTTATGAAATGCACATATATATGCAATGTTGCATAAAATTAAGGTTTCTACTCAACTCATACTTCTCTTAGGCATTTCATCAAACAATACTTGTGCATAAACAAACCCTAATTTAATTATCATTCAATTTGTTTCTCAACCATCGAAAAATGAGAGAAAATCTCTCTTGTAGCATCACCATACCTATACGGCAAACACACTCCCAAAAATTCCTCCAATTCTTCCAATTTCAACCCATCATCAAACCATCACATACACTTCTCATATTCAAATATATCCAACAACAAGCATAATTCATCATCAATCTCATCTCAATTTCTCAATAATCATAACATATGCATACTTAAAAGAAATCTCTACTCACTTGAATTCTTAAACTTTAACTTGAGTTGGATTTTGAGTGGAATTTACTTACTTTATGCTTGAGTCTTCTCTACTAAGCTCTCTACTCTTGTTGGATTCAAAACTTCTTCTAACCTTAAGCATAAACTTCATAAGAACTCAACTTTTACACAAATAAATCATAGATAAAGAGCATGAATTCTTACCTTTTGAAGCCTAAAATCAAAACCCTATGAAAAACCACTCAAAATCCTTAGAGGATTGAATGAAAATTTGAGAGAAAATGGGGGAGTGGTGTGGCGGTGGAATGAAGGAAATAAGGGTCACAAACCCTTATCATCTTATTTTATAAACTCACTTCCCCATTTTGCCCTTGCATTTTTGTAGAAATTCCATCCTTGTCCCTTAGTCAATTACCATAATGCCCTCGTTTTTATTGTATTCCTTATGAAATTCTACCTCTTTTCACTACCCACTTTTTCAACTAATTTTGAGTGAAAAGACCATTTTACCCTTAATGCAAGTTTAAGGCATTTTCTTCATATTCTCTTAAAATAACTTTAATAAAAATTAACTAAAGGCTATAAAACATAATTTAAATCATGTACCTCCATGTTAGGCATTACAGTATGCCCACAGAACTTCAGGGAGGTCATCGACCCAATTACCTTTGGCAGCGCCAAGCTTTGCCTTCAAAGTGTGCTTGATGGTTTTGTTGATAACTTAAACTTGACCATTGGCTTGCGGTCTTGCGACGGAGGCAAACTTTTTCTAGATCCCTAGCTCATCACAAAATTGCTTGAATTCCTCGTTGTCGAACTGCTTTCCGTTATTAGAAATGAGGGTATGTGGAATCTCGTAGTGGCACACTATCTTCTTAAAGATGAAGTCCTTGAGCTTCTTAGTGGTGATTGCGACCAAGGGCTCGGCTTCGGCCCATTTTGTGAAATAATCTACCGCGACCATGACATACTTGGCGCCCCCTTTCCCGGCGGGCATAGGCCCACTAAGGTCATTCTCCACATAGAGAATGACCAAGGGCTGGTCATTATCGTCAGCTGGTGGGAAGGAGCTCGCGGGATGTTCTCGAACCGCTAGCACTTGTCACACTTTTTTACAAAGTTGAAAGTGTCTTCTTGAAGTAAGGGCCAATAGTATCATTAGCGGACAATCTTATTGGTGAGGGATTGAGTGGCACTGTGATTACCACAGATCTTTTCATGTATCTCCCTCATAATATAATCTACTTCCTCGTCGGTTACACATCGGAAGAGAGGGGCGCTAAACCCTTGTTCGTACAACTGATTCTCGATGAGTGTGTAACAAGCAGCTCTGGTGCATAGGATTTTTGCCTCAGTCTTGTCGCTGGGTAGGGTCCCATCTCGGAGATACTGAATGATTGGGATCATCTAGGAGATTGATTCTGTTGTGGCTACTATTTGTTCAAGTGATCTGATGCTAGGAATCTCTATGTATCGAACTAGAATATTATCCGACACACCTGAGTCTAGTGATGAGGCTATCTTTGCAAGGCATCCACAACAGAGTTACTATCTCTCGAGATTTGTGTGATCGTCAAGTGTTTGAAAGGCTCGAGTGCGGCCTTTGCTTTCTTCAGGTAGTTGATCATGTTTTCTTCCTTAGCTTGGTATTCTCCCAAGATCTGATTTACAACTAGTTAGGAGTTGCTGTGAATGCTGATCGTGTCGAATCCCATTTCTCTTGCTAGTCGTAGACTAGTGAGCAACGCTTCATATTCAGCCTCATTGTTAGTAGCCTGGAACCCAAAATTCCATGAATGCGTGCCCTTCGGGACTAAGGAGGAGAAGACCTGCTCTAGCCCTTTTCTTATTCGAGGAACCATCGACATAGAGGCTCTAAGTCGACAGGTTTTCAATGGTCTCCTAGACGACTTCGCTGGTAGATTGCTCAGATCTTCAATCGAGCTGGTACGAGAATTTTGAAATGACATCAGCAACAACCTGTCCTTTGATGGTTGCTTTCGATCTGTAATGTAGATCGAATTGACTCAGTTCCATTGCCCATTTAAGTAACTTACTCGAAGCCTTCGGCTTTTAAAGAACTTGCTTGAGCGGGTGGTTGGTCAAAACATGAATTGTGTGGGCATGGAAGTAGGGTCGCAACTTCTAAAGGTGATCAGCAGGGCATAAACTAATCGCTCCATTTCTGGATACCACATCTCGGCGTCCAGCAGTCACTTGCTCGCGTAATATACTAGCCATTGAACTCTGCCTTCTTCCCGAATGAGAGTTGCACTGATTGCATGCTGGGAGACGGACAACTATAGGAGTAGAATTTCCTTGGGAAGAGGCTTGGACAGGAGAGGTGGTCTTCCGAGGTGTTCTTTTATACTCTAAAAGGTCTGTTTGCACTCTAGAGTCCATTCGAATTTCTTGTTAGCCCTAAGTACATTAAAAAATGGCAAGCAACGATCTGTTGCTCTTGATGTGAAATAACTTAGAGCCGCTATCTTGCCATTCAGACTCTGAACCTGTTTTTTGCTGGTAGAGCTTTTCATATCGAGGAGAGCTTGGATCTTTTCGTGGCTGATTTCTATTCTCTGCTGGTTAACCATATACCCAGGAACTTTGCTTAAAATACCCCAAATCAGCACTTGAGAGGGTTGAGCTTCATCTTGTACTTCCGGAGCACGTCAAACATTTTAGCGAGATGCACTATTTGATCTAAACCGATATGCGACTTAACTAGCATGTCATCAACATAGACTTCCATCATTTTGTCGATTTGTTCAGAAAACAAACGGTTGACCAACTACTGGTAAGTTGCCCTAGCATTCTTTAAGCCGAAGGGCATAACCTTGTAACAATACAGTCCTCGATATGTAACGAACGAGGTATGCTCTTCGTTTGGTGCATACATCGGGATCTGATTGTACCTTGAGTAGGTGTCCATAAAGCTCAGCAGCTCATGCCTAGAGGTGGCATCAACGAGCTGGTCGATCCTTGGCAAGGGAAAGTTATCTTTCGGATAGGCTTTGTTGGGGTCGGTGAAGTCGACGTAGGTTCGCCATTTACCGTTGGGCTTCTTTACCAAGACTAGATTGGCAACCCAGCTCGGGTAAAGTGCATCTCGAATAGACCCATTCAAGATGAGCTTATCCACCTCAATTTTCAAGGCAGCATAGCATTCAGGGTCCATTGCTCTTCTCTTTTGGTGAACCAGCTTGATCGTAGTGTCAATGTTTAGTGCATGAAATATTATGTTCAGGCTGATCCCGACTATATCAACGTGAGCCTATGCAAAAACATTGACATTCTTTATGAGAAAGCTCGTTAGGCTTTCAGCGAGTTAGGGGTTGAGATTACTCCTGATTGTTAATACTCTGGTTGGCTCGTTTTCATCGACTGATACCTCAGATAGGTCCTCAACTAGCCCGCTATGAGGGCACTCCTGGATGCAAGGATCCATGTTCTCCTTTGTTGGTCTAGGTTGTGGCTCGATTCTACTAATCGCCATGACTTGCTCGGGGACGCCCATTGGCTTTCCCTTTCCCTTGCACGCCATTTGGACTGCCCTTATGTAGTAATCGCGAGATTCGCGTTGGGATCCTTGTACTTCCTCGATCCCCGATGAGGTGGAGAACTTCATCTTCAGATGGTAGATAGAGGTGACAGCCTTGAAATTCCATAGCAGAGGTCGTCCTAGGATGCCATTGAAGGCGGATGGATAGTCTACCACCAAGAACTCCCTCATCTTGGTCATTTCATTGGTTTCACCCAACGTGATAGGAAGTGCAATCGTTCCCTTAGGAATTAGATGATCCCTAGTAAAATCGTAGAAGGGGAAAGAGGTAGGCTTCAGGTCTGCCTCGTCCAATTGCATTCTTTTGAAGGCTTGCTGCAATAGGATATTCACGGCGCTTCCATTGTCCACCAACATTCTGTGGACTTCACACCAGCCTATTTCAAGCGCGATGACGAGTGCATTGTCGTGGGGGTGATGCAATCATACTGCGTCTTTTTCAGAGAAGATAATTTCTTCTTCCTTGCGGATCTTAGCGAGTCGTAGTGCTGGGCTTAATTACACTCAAGGGGTCATGGTGAGCTTCTCGAGCATACCTTTCTTGGGCACCTCGAGAGTTCCCCGCGAGATGTGGTCCCTAGAAAATGATCCTTACATAGTAGCTCCCCTTGCGACCACGACGTTTCTTCCCTTGTTCCTCTTGATCCTTTTCCTGAATGGGAGTCGGATAGTCAACATATGCCTTGAAGTGCCCCTATTTGATGAGGTCTTCAATTGCTTGCTTGAGAGCCCGACACTCATCAGTGTGATGCCCATTGTCCTGATGAGAGCGACAATACTTTTTGTTGTTCCTAGCTGAGGGGGGATTCTTCATGGGCTCCGGTTCTTCGAGCAGGCTGACCTCCTCCGACTTATCTAGAATGGCTGATACTGAGGCATTCAAAGGAAAGCATTGATTTTTGTCGCGATTGCTATGAGGAATTGGGGCATAAGACTTTTTGGGCTCAAATCGCTGCTTATTTCTTTTCTGCTAATCATCATTAGCCCAACTGCAATCAGCCCTTCTACTGTTCTCCCCCCGATCAAGAACACTGGTTGAAGAACCGGGGTTGTGGCGATTGAGAGTAGCCACATAATTTTCTATTTGGAGATACTTCTCAATGAGGTCGTATAAGCGAGTGAGGGAAAGATCGTCCTCAGATTGTAGCTCTTTCCATAAGTCAGTCTGTGGGCGACCCATACGATAATGAGAGTCCTAATGGACTCTTCAAAAATGTGAGCCACTTTGTGGAGTTCCTCGTGAAATCTATCTATATAAGATTGGAGGGACTCATTCCTCTCCTACTGTGTATTGCTCAAATAGCTCAATGGCATTGAGAACTTCCTGTTTGCTTGGAAGTGCCTCAAGAATAATGAGCTCATTTGTTGCCATGAGCTTATTGATCCTGTGGGGAGCGACCTGAACCAACGCTTGGCATGGGTGGTTAGTGTCATTGCTAAGCAGCGGCATTTGGCCAAGTCAGAGACTTGGTAGAGTTCCATAAGGTCATTGAACTTGCAGAGGTGGTCCTGCGGATCAGAATTTCAGTCGAATGCCTGCATGTCGGGCATCCTGAATCTCTATGGGAGAGGAGCAGCTAGTATTGCTAGAGAAAAGGGAGACACCTCAGCGTCGGTTCGTTTTGCTGAGCCTTGAGTTGATCCAATTGTCGCTGCAACCCCTCAATCTGAGATAGCGGAGTTATAGAGGGGTTACTTTCCGTAACATGGGTTCGACCTCACAATTGCAATTGAGGAAAGACCGCAGGTCGGGCCCTTCCTCTACTCGACCGGAGGCTTTGGCATACCTTGGCACACGTTAGCTAGAGCAGTGTAAGGGTAACGAATGGCTCGGGCAGTTTTCCCAACCTCTGCGGTGGTTAGAAACGACCCACAAACAATGGGGATTACCTCGACGGCGATGGTCGGGACCATTATTTTGATGAGGCTGGGAATCTCCTCGCCTTGCACTTTTATGGGTGTGCCCATACGACGTGGCATGGGACGACTCATGTTGCGATATGTCACTAAGTGGCAATGACACGGGTATTCTATCCGCTAAGCGACCGGTGTTCGCTAGTCCCTCGAAGCCCTTTGGTCCACTGCTCGCCACTTGTTTCCCCTTACTCTTATCCGTTACAGTGTGCAAGGGTATAGGCCTTAGTCTTTTTCCGTGCTTTCGCATGACCTGCAGGCTTCTTTGGCAGCGGCACCGCCTCGTTAGACTCCGACGGTGTGACTCGATCCAAACAGTCTAGCCTTTGGCTAACCATTTGGAGAGTATTGTTGAACCTCTCCAGGTAATTCATTACGACCGGGTCGAGTTGTGAGCTTGAAGGAATATCTGCCTTGATACTCTGCTAAACCGGTGGCACTTTAAGAGAAGTGTCATTTGTACCTGGGGGATTTCCTCATTGTCGAGATTGGTTTGCTCAGTTTCGAAATTGTGAGCCGTTTGTTGGTGGACAGGATTAGTCAGAGGTTTCTGATGAAGAACGGATACTAAATCAAGCCCTCATTCTAGCGCCAAACTGTTGATGCTTGATTTTGACACCAACTATTCATGCGTGTGAAGTGCTATGCGGACTTAGAGATATTGAACGGTAGCACTTTTTAAAGTTGTTCGAATGCTCTAAGGCAAATCCTAGGGCCACTGTACTTATATTAATGGGTGATTACAATCAGGTCGCACTCGGCGAGTTGGATTACAATAGAGAAAATAAATGTAGAAAGGGGGAGTGAGTATATGTTTTGAGCGGCGAATGAACCAATCCTGTAAAATAGAGGAGAGCCATCTATTTATAGTTAGAGGATTCAAGCTGGTAATCATGATTCTGCGTGCGGGTAGGTGTGATACAATTCCTAACCCGTTTCCTATTGGTTGTCTGCATGAGAGATATCCTTAAATCGCGTGGGGCTTCAACAAGTGGACAATTCCTAGCCACTCATAAGCCTGACGTTTACCTGCCTCACTGACGATTACCTTACCCCTTTTGTCCTTGCGGGACATGGCTGCATCCAAACGGTAGAAAATCTTCCTGAATTCTAGTTGTTCTTTGCTGCTTTAAGCTCACGTCAGCCCTGGTTTTTTGGGCATAACAAATGTAAATACCTAAAATTGAGTTTGGGAATAATTATGTGGGGAAAATAGCACAAGTTTAAGACAGAGAATTTTTGGCTCTTTAAAAAAAAAAAAAAATGAATTTAGGGTTGTTGATGCCCAATTTTGTCAAGGCAGCTCGCAATGGCCATCTCACACTCCGAAAAAAGGTAAATTGGCCCCCGTGTCAAGGACCTCAAGGTATGTTCTCTTAACCCTCTTTGAGAGACCGACTGGACTAAGCAGTTTAATGGTGCATTTTGGTAGGTTATAGTGTGGTAGGATAGAGGGTCCAGTTAGGCGTTCTAAGGCCGAGGTACTTTTTTGAATTAGGCCCGCTTGGGGATTCTAATTTGGTACTTTAATCTTAATAAGCTACGAAAACGGTAACAAGGCACAAGTATAACTTATTTTCAAAATGACTTTCTAAATTATAAAAACTTCCTAAATTACATTATGCGTAATTAGAAATGAAATTACAAGTTTTTCCAGATTTTTTACAAAAAAAAAAAAAAAAAAAATCCAAGATTACGAAAATATCCCCATTTTGACAACTTGTTGACTTTTAAGTGCAAAATCGTGTTTACTGATTTTATATTTTCTAAAATCTTATAAAAATAGTAAAAAGCTCAATTTTTAAATTTCCCAATTTTTGGAGAGGTATTTTATTTTATAAAAATGTTTCTTTATTAAAAGTTTACTACTTCAACCTTCCAAGCCTTTTTATTTTTTACTATTTCAATATTCTTTATCTTATTGAAATATTAGATGTTTCACTGAGTAATTATTTATTATTTAAATAAATAATTTTCCTAAATGTAATTGGACTCACTTAAGTCTCTATGATTTTCCATCTTATTTCTTAACAGACTTATATTTTAATATAAATCCTAATTTCTATTTATCTCAAATTTATTAATTATTAAATATTTATCACTTATCTCCAATCCTTAAAGGCTAGAGTTTTCTCACTCAAGGCATCATGAAATTTGCATTCACAAATCCTTAGACATGTTTTAGCATCCTTAGTCGTGCTTCTTCCTTTCTCCAGCAAATGAAACCACTCAAGCACTATATCCACCATTCCCAAACACTACAGCCACGAAATGAACATAGAATCACCATACAAATCATCCAAAATAGATCAACACCACTTCCTACATAAACATGGGGATTACGTCACTTCCTCAAGTTTTCCTTCGTTGCCTTTTCGTACTTCCGGTAGATGTTTTATGCTTTTGCATTCATAAATCCTTTGCATAGCTTTTCCAAGTTTGAACACATCTTTGTAATGCTCAAATTGAAATCAAAAGGCAAAGCCCCGCAAACCCTGCAAATTTACCGTAAGCTGTCTGACATAATCTACATTAGACCAAAACATTACTTTCCATAAATTTTCCGTATATTCAATTAAATTTTGGCTTCAATTTTGTTATTATGATCACTTGGAACATTTCTCAAACATGTATGCTTTCACTAACTAGTTGGATGTTTGGCTCTCACACCTATTCTCTACAAAATTTGCCCTCCGTCTTCTTTGTTTGATTTTAGTGATGACAAGGCTATAACATGAATCGAAGTTGACAAGACTACAACGGAACCCTTTAAGGCTACAATGGCCTCTTTAGAGTGGATTCTTGTAATTAGGTTGGAGGTTGGCTCGTCATTACTCAGAAAGTGTGGTGAAAGTCCAAGAAAAGGGAGGCAATGATGCACAATTAGACTCAAGATAAGAGTGGACCTTTATCAGTTTGTAATCCATTTCGCTGTATTTTATTTTTGTTTTGTTAATTTTTCAGAAAAATACAAAAATACCACCAACAATCCTTATTACACAAGTATTTCTTTGTTTCATTAATCCTAATTAAAAAGGAATTTATTTTTCTTGTTATCCTTATTAAAAAGAGAATTCCTAATTCTCACATAACAAGAATACTATAAAGGTACCTCTTTACCCCTCTCACTCAATACTCACCCAAATAGTTTTATAGCTTTAAATACAACTATTTCTTTTATCTCTCTTAGAAAATAATTTCTCCTTCCCCTTTCCCAACATAAAGAAAAGGTATTTTTATCCCTTTTAAAACTTATTTATTAAATCAATTTACATGATTAAGATGCGCTTTTATAATCTCTAATGCCAACTCTCTCTTTTCCTTTCTTCTATGTTTTGATTTTGTTGTTGTTTTACACAACAGCAATAGCATAATAATAGCAAAAATAGGAAGAAAAAAACATGAAAAAAGCCTAAACAGATGCATGCTGCACGTTTACATGAAGAGCAGCTAACAAACTTAATGCCTAATTTCTAGCAACAGCTAGTTTGACAGCTTCAAAACTTAACTTATTCAACAGCAACTGAAACACCTATTCTCTAGCTGCCACCTCATCAATCTAATCAGCACTTCCAAGTCAACAACACTTCTGCAACATCTTGAGACACATATTCAACACTCCTCCTTGTATCAGATGTTGCAGATTCCATTCATGAAAAGCTCAGATCACCCTATTGGATCACCCTATTGGTTTCTTAGAAAATTTCAAGTTTTACACTATCCAGTTGACCATCTCATTCTCAGTATTGTTCTCCAATATCACCAAGTGAACTTCCACATTTATTCCTCCAAATCTCTCGACACTTTCTTTGAACCCATTTGCAGATAAGACACTCTTAAACTCTGGAAAGTTGTGTGCCAATACCTCTCTTCTCTGTTCATATCTTCCTGATTGTAAAACCACTGCCTTTCAGCCATCTCCTTTGCACCTTCAAGGGCAAATAACCAGTCTCTAAATTTTACAGATACATCCACATCATCTGGAAATCCTAATTGCAGAAGACCATCTCTAGAACTTCCACCCTCTTGTAGATTTTCAACAATGAGAGGTGATAATTTAAAAAGTTTTGACAATGGCCCTGCTGATGAATGTTTTAATCCTTTAGACAGTCCCTCTCCTAGACCACCATCAGGCCCAAGTATTCTGAATTGATAAAGAAGGACTTCAGCATAGTTCATACCTCCGCCAAGGCTAACACCATTAGTAGATGCCATAGCTACCTCAATAGAAGCATCTTTCAGCTTAACACATTTCCATAACCCTGAATTCTCACCAGATGAATTATGAGATCTAGTTATGTTATTACATGTTTCTAGAGATAAACTAAGATGTGACGCTCCAATAGTTGATTTCTTCTAGCTAGCGGCAATTTGATGACCCTTGCACAAAAAGAAACAAACAGTATCCTTTTCTAGATTTAGTAGCCTTTTGGGCTAGATCTCTGTATTGCTCATACAGCTTGGAAAAGCTACATGTTCCTCCTTCATTAGATCTAGAGAGAAGCTCTTGCCTCTCATATTGATTGTGAACACCTCCTGGCCATTTGCATCTTTGATCCTACATTTCTTGTCCTCAAAGAGCACTCTGAAACCTTTTTCCAACAACTGACCAACACTTAACAAATTTTGCTCAATATCAAGCACATAAAGAACATTAGTGATGAGTTTAGTACCTGATAGGCTTTCAAAGGCCACTGTCCCTCTGCCCTTGACAACAATATGTTCACCATTTCTAATTCTCACTTTGGAAATTGCAGATTTGTCAAGCTCTCTGAAGAGCTCCTCATCATTTGTCATTTGGTTTGTGCAACCACTATCTATCGACCAGTAATCACTCGAGCTATTGCTTGAAAAACAGTTAGTAACAAACAACTGCTCCTCCTCCCTTTGGTCTAAAACCTGAGCCTCATTCTCATGCTGGTTGCATTTGTTCTTGCAAATCTTTTCGATATGGCCAATCTGGTTGCACTTCCTGCACCTTACATCAGGCCTCCTCTAATGCCTATATTGAGGATGACTGGTTCTACCACAATGCTAACATGGAGGATGTTTTCCTCCATTGCTATTTCCATCATCCCCTTTATGGCCTATTTGATTTTTTCTTCCATTATTTTCCTTTCCTTTGCCATCATCTTGAATCTGCAACTTGGCAGGTACCCTTCACAAATCCCTCTTCTCTAATCAGCCTCCTCTGCTCTTGTGCCTGCAATGCATTCAACAATTCTACCAAGGAAATACTTGACAGATCCTTAGACTCTTCTAGAGCAGATATTTTTTATTCAAACCTCTTAGGAAGAGTCACCAAAATCTTTTCTACAATTCTGCTATCAGACATTTTTTAATCAAGAAGTCTTACCTTGTTGACAATGCTGAGAAGCCTATCAGAGTACTCCTAGATTGTCTTTGATTCTTTCAATCTCTGCATTTGGAATTCCCTCCTTAGATTCAGCACTTGCATGTTTCCGATCTTGTCATTCCCTTTATATTCTTCTTTGAAGAAATCCCACATATCTTTTGTTGACTCTAAGTTGATAATTCCGGTGAATATCGCATCTGACATAGCAGCATGTAAGCAAGCCTTTGCCTGGTACTTCCTTGTCTTCTTTTCCTTGTGATTCCTCAACTGAGCCATTTTAGGATTATTTTGCAATGGTGCAATCTCGTAGTCTTCTTCCACTACCTCCTATAGATCATTAGCTTGCAGATGAGTTGTCATTCGACAACCCAAGTCTCGTAACTCTCTCCATTAAACAAGGGTGGTGCTGTTGAAGAGTAAGCTTCTATAGCCATGATGAGGTGTTTTGGTTTGTGTTTAGGAAGAAAAATAGACTGCTATTCGTATACAATTTCATTGAATGAAAAGTGTAATTTATACAAATAAATGCAATAGAAAAAACATGAAAAAAAGCCTAAACAAATGCTGCATGTTTACATGAAGAGCAGCTAACAAACTTAATGCCTAACTTCTAGCAACAACTAGTTTGACATCTTCAAAACTTGACTTACTCAACAGCAACTGAAACACCTATTCCCCAACTACCACCTCATCAACCTAATCGGCACTTCCAAGTTAGCAACACTTCTGCAGAATCTTGAGACACATATTCAACAAATTTATTTAATTGATTTTTTTAATAGATCAGACCATATTTATTATTGCTCAAATACAATCAAGTTTCCAACTCTTATGTAATTATTATATCTCTATTCTATATTTTTGCATGTTTTGAATAATACACTCTTGATGATTTGGTTTTGTGTAGGATGATAAAATTTTAGTTCTTAATTTTTAGAATTTAAAAAGACGATACAAATACTTCTATGAACTCATTAATAATAGAGGGGGCTAAAAATTATTTCCCATTATTACTTTAATCTTTATTTAAATAATATCCAAATCATCTGAGGCCATTCAACAACTTTTTCATTATCACGTTTTTCATTTTTCAATTTGCGGAAGCATGAAGAAGATGTTGGGTTAGCATTTATGTATTACGTTTTCACCAAAAAAAAAAAATAATAAATAAATAAAAAATAATAATTGTTAAACTTAGCTTTTGACTTTTACTTTTATTTGTAAACTTATACAGGAAGTTTTATGACTTTACTAAGTTCATTAAACTCATGTGGAATGGGTTAAACATGTTCATTCATCATAACATAAACTAAACATCTTTGACATAATGTAAAGTGCACAAATCATTTTTATATGGTTTGGCTAATTGCTTACATCCATGGGACCTCCTTCAGATGAAGTATAATTCAATTGCAAAGCAAAGTTAAACATGAGTTGTAAAACATTCATTGTTATGACAACACTTTAAACTTTACCCTTTGGTTGAACTTCATTCTACCACAACTAGCTTCTCACCAGGAAACCACCTAGACAACCTTGAGCTCCACTCAAGGTTCAACACCAAAGATACACTTCAGCTCCAACAGCTCGAAATCGCATCAAGCATCATCAAAGAAATCCACGTTCCAACAAAAATGCTACTTGTACAAAAGGAAATATGATTGGAAGAATGCCTCAACACTAAGATTGAGTATCATGACCACAAAAGGCTACAAAAAGGGTTGTGCATAAACAATAGGATGTCTTGACATCGGGAACTTAATGTAGTTACATAGAATTCATAAGTTGACAAAAAATACTTACATAGACAAAAACCAAGCAAAACAAATAAAAATTATTATTTCTTACAAATGCTTTCTCTCCAACTTTTAACCCTCCTTAATTATTTTCTTGAGAAGTCACAAAATCAATTTGATTACCACTTTTAATTATTTAAACTCTTCAATTCAAGCAAAATAACATTCAATTAAAGGATATTTTGAATATGTTAAGATACCGATGCTGGCATCTAATCAGTTCTTATATTTGCTTAAAGTAACTCTATTTTAAAATACTAAGTTTTTTAAAAAACATATTAAACATGTTTTTTTTTTTCAAATATTATTTTCAAACAAATATATTGAACACGTGTTTATTTTCTGAATACACATAATTTAAACAAACACTGTTTAAACATTTTCTATATTTTTCACAAAATACATAAGGATTTTATAAATGAACAAATCCCTCTAGTAACAAACCGTTTTGTTATTCATGAAAACCAACCTAAACCTTGTTCGTGCTAAAAGAAATGATAGATAAGATGATAAATCAACAGAATTACTCAATTAAAGTGAGTATAACTATAAACAACAATGTGAAGCAATGTTGATAGTCCAAAGGCAACCTCAACTGGTGGAAGGTAATGAGAAAATCTCAATTAAAGAGTTCGAACGAGCTTCTTGGAGTTCATCCCTCGTATTTATAGCAATGTAGTTTTTGATCACTTGCATTTTACATTCACACATATCAACTAAAATTATAAAAATTTATGTACATACACACACACACACACACACACACACAGAGATATACATATATATATATATATATATATATATATTAAAATGATTTAGCTGCAGAAGTCCTTATTTTATAATCTGGACATGTATTAGTATTATTGATGGCCGTAATGTCCTAATGTAATAGACAAAATTAAAGTCAAATTTCTTGTATCATAAATGTAATGTTTTCTTTTTTATCTTTTAGTGCATTACTAACAGTGGAAGTGTATATTTGAATTTTAAGAAGATTGCGGTGGCGTACAAGATAAAATAATTGCTTAACAATATACCAATATTAAAATAACATACCAAAATAGCATAAGTGATACATTCCAAAGCTCAAATCATCAATCGGAGACTTCAATTGCTGCTCTTATAGGTTCAACTTATGAAGGGCAGGGCTTCAAGGAGTTAAGCCTACTATCAATTTCCCCCAACTGTATGTTAATTTTGATATCAGATATTACTAGCGATAATGAGAATTTAAAAGAAAGCACAATTAAAGAACATCATTATAGCTTGATACTTACAATTTATAAAATGCTTAAGTAGCGGTGGTTTCATCTTCAGAAGCATTAACAGCTAGCATCTATGCTGGCAAGAAGATATCCAAAAAGAAAAAAGTTGATAAAATGAAAAGAGAAAAGAGAAAAAAGGACATTAGATGTTTAACCCACCCCCTGAGGTATTCCCCATATACTAAAACACCCTTTAAGGTATATCTAATCGCCCTTAAACCCTTTGCCGTTAATGATTTCGTTAGCGTGTCTAATCTCACTGTTGTCAAGGGTAAATTCTGTTAACAATCACTAACTATTACCTTAAAGAAGTTATTGTAAATTAGGTATACTTCAAGGAGTTAACTATACATTAGAGATACTGAAAGAGAATTTCAGCTATTAACCCACAAGAAAATACAAAAATATTAAGCGAGAGAGGTTTTGAGAGTACTATATCAAACCTTTACCATGAAAACAAAAGCAACTCTCAAATCATTAATTCCTTGAGATTTCATATTCCAAGTCAAAGAATCTGAACAAACTAAAATTCATTTGAATCAATTACGTACGTATATGTAATTACAGAGTTAAAATCATGAAACAGTTAGTGGCTAATTAAAAATCCACCTTCCATTCAATGCTCTGGCTATTGCAAGGTACACAACTCTTGACTTCATCTAAATGATAACCACAAAACATTATAATTAACATATATATACATTTCTTTGAATTTTTTCTTCATCTTAGTAAACGGAAGAATAAGAAATATTACCCAGATAGTTGATAATTCTTGCATCTACGTATTTGTCGAAGCAACAAAAGAATGGCAAATAGAATAACAACAAACTGAAACAGAAGACATTTGAAAGAAAAGAATTAATTAGTAACAATTATTTACTCAAAAACAAGAAATAAGAAGTAAGTTAAACACACTAAGAAAGGTCGATTGATAAATTTGAAGAGAAAGTATTAACCTGTATACGAAGAACTCTCCTCTGAATTCAAATCCAATCAGGTATGTAACAAAGACCCATACCACGAATACCTTCCTATTCCGGCTCACCTTCTTCATGGGATGTAATTTCCAAATTTCGGAGAGAGGGAAGAAATTTTAGTGCTTGATCCACTTGAGTAAATTTTGGACATGACAAAATTTTCAAATTCACCAGAGAAGTTTCATCCCATCCATTGGAAGAGATTCTAGATCAGAAATTTTAATCATAAGCATTGACTTTAAATTGGGGAGAGGGGCAGAAAAGCAAGAGGAAGTTGATGGTTCCCCTTTATTCATCAACGTCATCGTCATCGTCCACTCCAGCGGTTTCGAGCTGGTCTTGAGCAATTTTAATTCTTCCAGAGATGGATATATCGGCATCAATATCAAATTGGGGCAATTTTGGATATCTAATTTGGAAAGACAAGGAAATGAAGGCAACTCTGTATCTTCATAATCAAGTTTCCTCCACCATCCCCTTAATTTAGGACAATCATAAAGGGTGATTTGCTCAAGGGATGGGAAGAATGTTGTTGATAATGAGGAAGAACTATTACTTGCTTCCTCTGAAATGTACTCCAAATCATCTAGATGACTAAGAAACAAACTCTTCAGATAAGGAAATTAATCCAATGGTGGGATATGTTGGCATCTTCTACATTTTTTTATACTAATTGAAGTTAAATCTGTGAGGGAGGAAAGCCAATCACACAATTTAACACCCACAAATGATCTTACACTAATTTCCTTAAAATTTGGGTGTGGCTTTAGACCTTCTAGCACCACTTCATCAGTTCCTTGAACCTTTCCAACATCACTTCTCCCCACTTCATCAATTCCTTGAACCTTTCCATCATCACTTCTCCCCCAATCCAACGTTAGAGACCGAAGAAATTGCTTCCCTTCTAAGTTGGCCAACTTGCTACTTTCCTCAAATTTTAAATTCTTAATTTTGAGTTTTCCTCTCAAGTTCTTCAACCCATTTAATTCCTTTGTCCCACTATGTTTGCTTTTTCTGTCGGCTTCCATAATTCTCTCACTTATTACAAATAGTGGTAAAGTCTGAAGATTAGTCAAATGCTCTAGTCCATATGGCATTCCAACTAAAGAATCACATTTTTTATTTATAAGATGTCTAAGGTTCACCATTTTTTAATATCTCTTGGTAATTCCTTAAGTTCGTTACAGAAAGAAAGATCTAATGTTTCCAAATTTAATAGTCTCAACAGTGAATTAGAGAGTATTTTAATATCCACACAAGAAAAATTGAGATACCGTAAATACTTCAGTTCACCAATTAAACTCAAAAGTTCACCGTTTGAACTCAATAATTTCTGAAACCTTAACTCTCCAAAATCTAATGCTCGTAAGTACTTATAACTTGTTAAAATTTCATCACCACCATTCAAGTTGAAACCCCAGTTTAATCAATAAAATAAAAGTAAAGTTCTTATATTTTTGACACTATATAATACAACTGGAAATGTCCATGATCGTTTTACTTCACCACAGTCAAGTGATAAATGACGACATCTTACATCCACACATTCAACCTTATCAAAAGTTTGCATGATGCATTCAGTTCCTGCAACTGATTGTGCAAGGTCATGCATAAGATCATGCATCTTACATGCGGTTACATTGCCCCATCTATCATGTTGTGGATCTTGGAAAAATGATTTCCCAAGTAAAGCCATAAAATACTTATTACCAACATCTTCTGGACATTCATTGTTTGATGTCTGAAGAATCCCTTGCGCCATCCAAAGGTGAATTAATTATTGCTTCTTAATCTTATAATCCTTAGGAAACAATGCACAATAAGCAAAGCATTGTTTCAAGTTTGAAGGGAGATGATCATAGCTGAGCTTGAGTAATGGTAAAATATCACTTTCTTCTTTAATCACTTTTGACATTTCTTTGTCCTTAAAATTCAACGAATCATCTTCCTTATTATTACCATAAAGTAATTGTCCTGTTGTCATTAGGACAACAGGAACTCCACCACACTTTGCCACAATCTCTTTTCCAAACTCTATAATTTTGAATCTTTTGGTTCCTTCCCAGGTTCAAAAGCTTTTTGGGTAAACAAAGACCAAGACTTTTTTTCATCTAGTCCTCTCAAGGGATATACATAAGATTCAAGTTTGCTAGTAACCTTAGCAACTACTTCACTACATGTAGTAACTAGTATTTATTATGATTCTCATTCCATACATCGTCCAAAACTAGTAGATATCTTTTCCCATCAATTTCTTTTCGAAGGAATTGCTGCAATTCGTTCAAATGAAAATTTCCAAGTTCTTTACGAGTAGCAGATTTTATTATCTTTTCAACAATTATCTTCATAGTAAAATCATCAGAGACACACACCCACATCCTTAACTCAAAATGGTTTATGATATTCTCATCATTATAAACAAGTTGAGCAAGTGTGGTTTTTCCTACTCCTCCAAGTCCAACTATGGTAACAACTAAAACATTCTTATCATCATTTGAGTCCAATAGAAGTCTTATAACATTACTTTTATCATCATCTCTTCCGATTACTGTTTCTACACATATGAAAGAGTGTGTTTCCTTTTCTATATTTATGACTCCTTTTTCAATAGGACGCTCAGAAAGGTGGAACTGCCTATCATTTTTAATCTCATCTAGTTTCTCCCTAATAGTCTTAATCTTATGAGCCATTCTAAGACTATTTGCAATTTGATTTGATTTGGAGAAAAAGATCCGTACCTTGTTTGCCAATTTATTTCGACTCAATACCTCTCCCCGTCGAAGTTGAGTGAAGAAATCATCTAACAAGTCATTTGCATCATAAAATGCATCCTTGAGCCTTTGGATCCAATCTGTTACCTCTCGGTTTTTGCTGTGCTGCTCCTCAGCATCGAGAATTACAAGTTTGATAGTGTTGACAGTGCTCTCAAGTTTTTTAATCTCACCTTTAACACCCCATGCCAATTTTCCTTCTCGGACAGTCGAGGACCCCAACCCTTCCAAGATTTTCCTCGCAATGCTAAATAGAATGCCTTCTGCCATTTGTTTTCGTTTGCTCTATTACAAATTGGTTTTCAAAAGGTAGCTGTAAAAATTAATTGTAAGACAATGTTACTGCTGTTTATAGACAAGAGTAATAACATTAATTCTTGATCAGCACACAAACTTAAAATATGAAAAAGATACTTGACTTGCATGATGGAAATCCAAAGCTAAAAGTAGTAAAGGTAATAAATACTTGGCGTAATGATAGGAAAAGAAAAGCACCTATTAGCACAATGTTTTGCTTTGGTAATAATCAAACATTAATCTCTTTTAAGGTTTATAATTCTTTATTTTTAATCAAAACATTATTTACTATGAAAGATTTGATAGTCAAGTGATATCCATACATATTTTTATCTTATAACATCTTTGCACCCATTTTACAAAGTTCCATATAAGCAGTGTTTTAATAACTGACACGGGGTGAAACCCGACAAAATGGTCAGGTCTCAGGTTGACCAATTGAATGAGTTCGAACGACGGATCAAACCGGTGGCGTTAGTGTGTCCAAAAATTTTGAAATCTAGAAAACACACCGGTAAAAAATTACACCCTACAAGTTTGAAATCCAGCAAACATACCCTAAATGCAAATCGGTGGCCAATTGGTTGGCGACGGTGACACAACAAATGCAAATCCCACTCATCCTTTGAGCGATTCCCCAGCAAATATGCCCAAGACTTGGTCGAAATAGAAACATTTTGCGACAAAAAACACCACCGTCAGCATTGACAACCTAGGCCAAATAGGGCATTTTTCCTGCGTCGACAACACTCCCCATCACTATGAAAACACTCTCTTCAGCCTCCTGACAAAAACCCATCTCACACCCCTGTTCACTCTACCAATTGCCGACAACAGCCTACTACTGTGATCGTGCAACTTTTACCTTTTTTTCGATCGATTTATTCACCAGAAATCACCTTCGTCGCCACTTTTCAACTTGCCGACACTTCCTCTCCAAAACCTTCAACATCCTCGCCACCGTGTGCTCGCTGACCGTTGCTCTCCTCCCTAGGGTTTGAGATCAGGGGCAGACCCAGGCCCCTTGAGGGTAGGCCTAGGCCTGCCCTCAACTTTTCAAAAAAAATTGCAAAGTTTTTTTTGGAAGATTAAAAAAAAAAGAGAGAAGGTTAAAAAATGAAAAAGTTAGGTTTTGTATTTTCCTTATTCAACTTTTTCTTCCCCAGTTCCCAACGCCCTTTTTACATGCGGCTGAAGCTCAACCCATAAATTAAAAAAATCACCCTCTCAACTTCTCTCATTCACGTCTCCTGAAGCCTGAAGGTTAGTATTTCCTTATTTAATGATATTACTGCTTTTGAAGAATCTTATTGATGCCTACAGTTTTAGAGTATTGGGTTTGGGTGAAAAGTTTCAGCAGTGGCAGACCCAGTTTTAGTGAGACAAATAATAGGTTAAAGAAATCTTTTCTATTATCTTTGACTTTGTTTTCCTTGCTCTTGTTTGTATGTGAGAAAGAAGATTGTCATTATCACTTTTAAAACTTCATTTCTAAACCACACAATGGGCGCCTGCTCTAGATAAACGAATGGCCTCCATCTTACACAATTAAACTTCATTTCTAACCAATTCATGCCAAGTGTGTTGATTTGATGAACCAAAGGAAACACATCAATGTAAATCTTGCTTGTACGTCAAAAAAGGGCAAATTGGATTATCGTATTCGCTTGAATGCATCAATTGATTGCATTTGATTTCTTTTACATCAGGGATTAACATTTCGTGGTCATGACGAGTCGGTTGAATCTGAAAATCAAGGTAACTTTATGGAACTATTGAAGTTTCTATCCAATCACAATGACGACATAAAGAAAGTTGTGCTAGGAAATGCTCCGAAAAACCATCAAATGATGGCCCCCAAAATCCAGAGGCAACTAACTAGTTTTTGTGCTCATTTGACGACCAAGAAAATTATTGCAGAAATTGTGAGAGATAAACAACCATTTTCTTTATTGTGGCGGAGCGACGGGGCCCCTCCGGGCAAAAATCCTAGGTCCGCCACTGTTTGAGATTGAAATTGGTGAACAGTGGAAATGGTGACCGGCTTGGCCAAGGCCCCAGGTCTCGATTAGATTGGTTAAACTGGTCGGGCCGGTCTGGGTTTTAAAATAGAGCATTTAAGTAATATGGACAATGCGTTTTGATTTTGTTTCTTGTTAATATAAACAAAGAAGAATCCAATAAAGAAAAAGCTAAAGCTAAATCAAAAGACCACCTTTGGCATAAGAGTAGCGATAAAAAAAACATAAGAGTGAACATTACATTTAATTTTATGATTGAATTATTCCGTGCTAATAGCCAAGAAAACCATTAATTTCACAATAAATAGGAGATTGCCTTTTAAAAAGTTAAAAATTTGAATATTGTGAAATGTTTTATTTTCTGTTCTACCGTATTTTATAACTTTTTTTAAAGTAAATTTAAGAATTAAATCATTATGAAAAGAAGATTAAATATATTTTTTTTTTCAAAAAAAAAAAAGAAAACGTGTTTTCATTGTTTTTATTTTCAGAATACTGCTTTTATAAATGATACCAAATCTGTTCCCAAATTTTGAAAATACAAAATTCAAATTTTTGATCTATTTCCTCAAAACATTTTGTAAAGTACCGTTAAAGATAATTTAAATTTTGTAATTAGATATTTTAAAGAGGTTAATAAGCTTCTTGACAAAATTTCGTTCTTAATTTTTACACGCGTGTAATTTACATTTCTATGAGATCAAATTTCATTTAAATTGATTTTTTTTTTCCTAATTAGAAATAAAATAGTAAATACTTGCCGAAAAAACAATTGAGATTAAAAATAATAATATATATTAAAAAAACTGAAAAAAAAAAACTGTTATGGTTAATAACTAATCAACATATATTATAACCTTTTTTATACAAGCTTTCTCTTGCAAAGTTATGAAATAAAAGATGTTTGGATGATTTTAAATTTAAAATAAACTTTCACCCAATCACCTTTTGCCACATAATTTTATGAGAGAAAATTTGTATAAAAAGGGTATAGAAAGGTTGTGTGTGTAGCACTACTTTTTACTTTAAAACTTGGAACAATGGTAAAAACAAAATCATAAAAGAGTATGTCTAGATTTACAGTTACCTTAAGACCATTTTCCTTAACAGTTGGTTTATTACCTCAATACCTTCACCAATTGATTGCTAATCAAACTGTCAAGGGACGTTATGGTCATTTCATGTCAAAAACTTAATAAAGTTAAAATAAATGAAAAGTTTATACATGGAATTAGGTTGCGAAAATATTCTGTAAAATTGTGAGAATGCCCAAAAGTTACCTCCACTATTAGGCAGTCAAACAAAAATTCAGGGGACATTATGGCCATTTACATCATTTCCAAGATATTTTGGCAACAATAAACTGGAAAAATTTTATAGAAGTTTTTCTCACCAATTAACGAAAATGTCCATCTCTCGTTGTTTTTAATTCCTAGAATTTAATGATATATATATAAAATAAGCAAACATTTGTCAATAAAAATAATACAATTTTTTTAGTTTCAACCCTCCCATATGAATGTGAGAGAGAAAATATACATATGATTATACAATTGGTTATTTGGATGTCATGGATTGGAGTTACATATATAGTTTTTGAAAATCAATTAACTTGGTCCAATTTGAGATACTTTAACGATTACAATTAATTTTAAACAAATTTATTGCATTTCATAAACTTTAATTTTAAAATTGTCATGTTTTTTTAAATGTTACATATGTGTGGTGAATTGGATTACATTGTTACAAATATTATAACCAAAATTGACATATTATAATTCATAAAATATTTTTATAATAAATTACAATAATTATTTATAGTCTTCAATCTAATTTAATAATTATTTTTTATAAATAATTTTTACAACTTTTATGAGGTTAATTCAACAGCTTCGCTGATAGAATTATACCCAAACTCTGTATTTGTATGATTCGTATCCAAATTCATAACCTATACGATTTAGATGTTAAAAAGTATTTGTCCTTATCTTAAACTTGTGCTGTGGGTTGCAAGTTTTTATTAGATTGTTAGTTGAAATAATATTCAATCATTAGATGACTTTCCTACAAATTAAACGGCTCTTATTTTTTAGTGTACACTACGTTAAGCATATCATAATACGACTCAAACATTCTCTTGTAAAATTAAAAAAAACTTAAAAAAACCCTTGATAGGGGTATATTGGTAAATAACTGTGGCGCTTTGTATTACTCTTTTTTTTTTTTTTTGTGGGGGAGATTGTTGGTTTGGAAATATTTATTAAAAAAGAAAAAGAATTTACAAAAAACCATATAAAACGACCATCCTACCATAAGACAAGCTCTAAGTTAGACATAAAAGAATCAAGTAATCACTAAGACTACTAACTATTTGCTAAACTAAGCAAATAAACACAAAAGCAAAACAAAACAGCAATGCAAAATGAAAACAAGGAATGCAGACCTCAACCAAGGCTACCCAACAACACTCACTTCTCTTGTTTTTGTTTATGCCTAAAAAGTCAAGGCTGACGTGGACTCTAGTCAACAGGAGCCAATTAGAATTCAGGGAGGCTTTGTGCCATCTAGACATTGCCACGTCGCGCAATGACGGAAGAGGTATGGTTCTTGTCAGTGCAGTAGGTGAATGCCAGACTTGCGAGTGGCTAGGGATCGTCCACCTGCCCAAGCCTTGCGCAATTTGAGGATATCTCTCGTGCATACAACCAATGAGATGTAGGGAAGGACTTGCATGACACCAACCCACTTGCAGACTTGTAATCATCACCTTGAATTCTCCCATTATAAATAGAAGACTCATTTCTTATTTACGGGGATTGACTTATCTTAGTCTAAAACAGCACACACACACACACACACACTCTCTCTCTCTCTCTCTCTCTCTATCTATATATATATATATAATATAGCTATAATATATATATATATATATATGTATGTATGTATGTATGTATATCCTCTCTAGATTGTAACTTAGCTCGCTACATACGACATGATTGTAACCATCTATTAATACAATCATAGTGGACGTAGGAATCGCTTTTGAGCGTCCGAACCACTTTAAAAATCGTCTTTTATTCACTCATTTGCTACACATTTCCATATCACGTGTAACTTCTAAGCTTGCTTAGCATTTTGCACGTGTGAGTCGTTGGTGTCAAAATCAAGCATTAACAGTTTGACGCTAGAAGGAAGGCCTGATTTAGTATCTGCTCTTCATCAGAAACCTCTGACTAATCGGTCCTACCCATCAGCAAATAGCTTGCGGTTTCGAAACTGAGCGAATCGACTTTGACAATGAGGAAATCCCCCAGGTACAAGATGACATTTCTCTCGAAGTGCCGCTAGTCCAACAGAGTATCATGGTGAATATTCCTTCAATCTCATGGCTCGACCCCACCGTAATGAGTTACCTGGACATGTTCAATAATACTCTCCAAATGGTTAGCCAAAGGCTGGACCATTTGGATCGGATCGTGCCATCAGAGTCCAATGAAGCGGTGCCATCGCCAAAAATGCCTGTAGATCGCGCGAAAAAGGACAAAAGCCCTTACCACACGCACTGCAATGCCCAAAAGTAGGGGAAAACAAGTGGCGAGCAACTGACCAAAGGGCTCTGAGGGACTAGCGAACACCAGTTGTGCAATGGGTAGAATACCTGTGGCATTGCTACTCAGCGACATGTCACAGCATGAGCGGTCCCATGCCACATCGCATGGGCACTCCTACAAAAGTGCAAGAAAAGGATATTCCCAATATCGCTGAAATGATGACCTCGACTGTCGTCATGGGGGAAACTCCTGTCGTCCGAGGGTCGGTTTGGACTACTACAGAGTTCAGGAAAACTCTCGAGCCATTCAATGCCTTCACACGACCCCAGCCAACATGTGTCAAGGTTTGCCAGAGCTTCCAATCGAGTTGATGAAGAGCCCGATTTGCGATCTTTCCTTAACTGCAACCGTGAGGGTTGAACCCACGTTGCAGAAAATGATCCCTAGGCAGCTTTGCTGCCTTAGATTGAGGAATTATAGCAAGTTTTGGATCAACTCAAGGCTCAGCAGAATGAGCGTAGGAAGGTCATAGAGATGTCTCCTTTTTTTCCAGTAATTTTAGTTGCTCCTCTCTTGTCGAGATTCAGAATGCCCAACATGCAGACATTCGATGGGAATTCAAATACGTAGGATCATCTTTAAGAGTTCAATGACCTCATGGAACTCCACCAAGTCTCCGACTTGGTCAAATGTCGCTGTTGAGCAGTAATGCTAACGGCCCATGCCAAGCGCTAGTTTAGGTCGCTTCCTACGGGATCAATCAGCTCATGGTATCAAATGAGCTCATCATTCCCAAGACACTTCCAGGCGAATAGGAAGTTCTTGATGCCATTGAGCTACCTGAGCAACATACGGCAAGAGAGGGACGAATCCCTCCAATCTTACATAGATAGATTCCATAAGGAACTCCAGAAGGTGGCTCATACTCCTGAGGAGTCTGTTCGGACTCTTATTATCACAGGGGTTCACCCGCAGACTGACTTATGGAAGGAACTACAATCCAAGGATTATGTTTCCCTTACTCGTTTCTACAACCTCACTAAGAAATACCTTTGAATTGAAAATTTTGTGACTGCTCTTAATTGCCACGACCTTGGTCCCTCGAGTAGTGCTTCCAATCGGGGGCAGAATAGTAGAAGGGCCGATCGCAGATGGGCTATGACGATCAGCGAAAAGGAAAGAAGCAGCGATTTGAGCCGAAGAAATCTTATGCCCCAGTTCCTCGCCGCGATCGCGACAAGAATCAATACACTCCTCTAAATGCCTTAGTGTCAACCATTTTGGATAAGTTAGAGAAGGTCAGCCTGCTCGGAGAGCCAAAGCCTATGAATCCCCCCTCAGCAAGAAATAGCAAAAAATACTGCCGCTATCATCAGGATAATGGGCATCACATCGATGAGTGTTGGGCTCTCAAGCAAGCAATCGAAGATCTCATCAAGCAGGGGCATTTCAAAGAGTATGTTGATGGTTCAGCTCCCGTTCGGGAAAAGGATCAAGAGGAACAAGGGAAGAATCGCGTGGTCACAAGGGTCTCTACTGTGTAGGGATCATCTTTGGAGGACCGCACCTCGTAGGGAATTTTTGAGGTGCCTAGGAAAGGTATGCTCGAGAAGTCCGTTATGACCCCGTAAGCGTAATGAGCATGGCACCGTGACCCGCTAAGGTTCGCAGGGAAGAGGAGATCACCTTCTTTGAGAAAGACACGGTGCGATTGCATCACCCTCATGAGGATGCCTTCGTCATCGCGCATGAAATAGGTCGGTGCAAAGTCCACAGAATGTTGGTGGACAATGGAAGCGTTGTGAATATCCTGTTTTAGTGAGCTTTTGAGAAAATGCAACTGGACAAGGCAGACTTGAAACCCGCCTCCATCCCTCTCTATGGTTTTACCGGGGATCATTTGATTCCTAAGGGAACGATCTCACTCTCGGTCATGTTGGGTGAAACGAAAGAAATGACCAAAATAATAGAACTTTTGGTGGTAGACTATCTGTCTGCCTTCAATGGCATTTTGGGATGACCTCTACAAAGAAATTTCAAGGCAGTCACCTCCATTTACAGTCTGAAAATGAAGTTTTCCACCCCGACGGGGATCGGGGAAGTAAACGGATCTCAACGCAAATCTCGCAACTGCTACATCGGAGGAGCGCAGATGGTGTGCAAGGGAAAAGGAAGGCCAATAGGCATCCCCAAGCAGGCAATGGCGATCAGTAGGATTGAGCCACAGCCCAACCCAATAGAAGATAACATGGATCATTGCATCCAAGAGTGCCCTCACAGTGGGCTAGTTGAGGACTTGTTTGAGGTGTCAGTCGATCAAAATGAGTTGACCCGAGTGTTGAGAATAAGGAGTAATCGCAACCCTTAGCTCACCAAAAACCTAACAAGCTTCCTCAGAGAGAATGTCAATGTTTTTGCATGGACTCATACTGACATGATTGGGATCAGCCCGAATGTCATATGTCATGTACTAAACATTGACAGTGCGGTCAAGCCGGTTCGCTAGAAGAGAAGAGCAATGGACCCTAAACTCTATGTTGCCTTGAAAACTTAGGTAGATAAGATTTTTTTGAACAGGTCCATTCGAGAAGCGCTTTACTCGAGCTGGGTTGCAAATCAATTCTTGGTAAAGAAGCCCTATGGCAAGTGGCAAACCTGTGTCGACTTCAACTACCTCAACAAAGCCTATCCGAAGGACAACTTTCCATTGCCAAGGATCGACCAGCTCATCAATGCCACCTCTAGGTATGAGCTACTGAGTTTTATGGACGCCTATTTGGGATATAATCAGATCCTAATATACGCATCAGACGAAGAGCTTATCTCATTTGTTACAGATCGGGGACTGTATTGTTACAAGGTCATGCCTTTCGGCCTAAAAAACACTAGGGTAACTTACCAGCAGCTAGTTAATCGTATGTTTTTTGAGCAGATTAGAAAGTCGATGGAAGCCTATGTTGATGACATGTTGGTCAAGTCGCATGTTGCCTCAGATCACATAGCGCATCTCGCTGAGATGTTCGATATACTCTGAAGGTACAAGATAAAGCTCAATCCTTTTAAATGTTCTTTCAGAGTATCCTCAAGAAAGTTTCTAAGGTATATGGTTAACTAGAAGAGAATCAAAATCAACCTTGAGAAGATCCAAGCTCTCCTTGATATGAAAAGCCTAACCAATCGAAAACAGGTTCAAAGCTTGAATGAGAGAATAACAGCGCTCAGTCACTTCATATCGAGAGTAACAGATCGTTGCTTGTCATTTTTTAATATACGTAAGGCCAACAAAAAGATCGAGTGGACTCCAGAGTGTGAGCAGGCTTTTCAGAGCATAAAAGAACATCTCGAAAAGCCACCTCTCTTGTCCAAGCCTCTTCCCAAGGAAATTTTACTCCTGTACCTATCCATCTCTCAGCATGCGGTCAGCGTAGCTTTCATTCAAGAAGAGGGCAGAGTTCAATGTCCAGTGTAGTACGCGAGCAAATGACTACTGGACGCCAAGATGCGGTATCTTGAAATGGAGCGATAAGCTTATGCCCTGTTGATCGCCTCCAAGAAGTTGTGACCCTACATCTATGCCTACATAATCCATGTTTTAACCAACTACCCGCTCAGGCAAGTTCTATAGAAGCCAGAAACTTTGGGTAAGTTACTTAAATGGACAATGGAACTGAGTCAGTTTGATTTGCATTACAGATTGAAAGTATCCATCAAAGGGCAAGCTGTTGTCAATTTCATTTCGGAATTCTTGTATCAGCTGAATCAAGAATCTGAGCAGCAAGCCAACGAAGTCATCCAGGAAATTGTTTAGAACTTATCTACTTGGAGCCTCTATGTCGATGGTTCCTTGAACAGGAAAAGAGCTGGGGCAGGTCTTCTCCTCCTCAGTCTCGAAGGGACTCGCATCCATGAAATTCTTCGATTTGGGTTCCAAGCTATGAACAATGAGGCCGAATATGAAGCGCTGCTCGCTGGTCTGTGATTAGCGAGAGAAATGGAATCAAACGCGATTATTATTTACATCGATTCCCAACTGGTTGTTAATCAGATCTTGGGAGAATATCAGGCCGAGGAAGAGAACATGATCAACTATCTGAAGAAAGCTAAGGCCGCACTCGAGTCTTTCAAGCACTTCATGATTAAGCAAATTCCCAAAGACAGTAACTCTATGGCGGACACCTTGGCAAAAATAGCCTCGTCGTTAGACTCAGATGTGTCAAAAAGGATTCCAGTTTGGTACATAGAGATTCCTAGTATCAGCTCACTCGAGCAGACCGTAGCTACAACATAGTCAATTTCTTGGATGACTCCAATGATTTAGTATCTCTGATATGAGACTCTGCCCAGTGACAAGACTGAGACAAAAATCTTGCGCACCAGAGCTACTTGTTACATGCTCATCGGAGATCAATTGTACAAGCGAGGGTTTAGTGCTCCTCTCCTCCGATGTGTAACCGACAAAGAAACATACTATATTATGAGGGAGATACATGAAAGGATCTGTGGTAATCATACTGTCGTACAATCCCTCGCTAACAAAATTGTCTGCTAAAGGTACTATTGGCCTCTACTTTTTAGAGGACACTTTCAATTTTGTGAAAAAGTGTGACAAGTGCCAGCGGTTCGCGAGCATCCCGCGAGCTCCTTCCCATTAGTTGACAATAATGATCAGCCCTTGGCCATTCTCCATGTGGGGAATTGATCTTATTGGGCCCATGCCAGCCGAAAAGAAGGGTGTCAAGTATGCTGTGGTCGTGGTAGATTACTTCACCAAATAGGTCGAGGCTGAACCATTGGTCGCGATCACTACCGAGAAGCTCAAAGATTTCGTCTTCAAGAATATAGTGTGCCGCTACGGAATTCCTCATACACTTATCTCTGATAATGGGAAGCAGTTCGACAATGAGGAATTCAAGTAGTTTTACGATGAGCTGGGGATCCATAAAAAGTTCACTTCAATTGCAAGACCGCAAGCCAACGGTCAGGCTAAAGTTGTCAACAAAACCATTAAGCACACTCTGAAGGCCAAGCTTGGTGTTGCCAAGGGTAATTAGGTCGATGACCTCCCAGAAGTTCTATGGGCATATAGAACAACTCCGAGAACCTCTACTTTAGAAACGCTGTTCTCACTAGCATATGGCTGTGAGGCTATGATCCCAGTGGAAGTAGGGACTGGTTCACTTTGAAGAGACCTATTTAATGAAACAGACAATGAAACACTTCTACGTGCAAGTCTGGACCTAGTTGAAGAAAACTATGACAAGACTCGGTTAAGGATAACATCCTACCAGCAGCGTGTGAAAATGTTCTTTGACTCTAAGGTCAAGAGAAGAGACTTTCAGGTTAGTAACCTAGTTATGAAAGAAGTCCTTCTTGGAACAAGGGAACCGAGTGCGGGGGTACTGGGACCTAATTGGGAAGGTCTATACCGCATCGCCAAGGTAATACGAATAGGAAGATATCACCTTAAGAGGCTTGATGGTTCCGAAGTACCGTGAGCATGGAATGCTGAGCATCTTCACCCCTATTACCAATAATTCCAAACTCGCTCTTAATTTTCCATTTCTTTTACTTGTAAAGTTTTCCTTGTAACCTTTATAAATAAGATCATTCCTCTTTGTCTTGAACAAATATGTCTTATATGATCTTGTTCGTTACAATGTTTTACAAGTTTCCTATTCGGATATGTAACATTAGTCTTGTGAAGTACTCAAAATTAGAAGTGCTATCACAAATAGCTAAAAATACTTCTTTTATACATGTAATTTGAATAAGTACAGTGGGCAGCCAAAAAGGATAAGTAATAAAAAGAAAGAGTCAAAAGAAAAGCTGTGCAGAAGCAGAAGAAGCGATCACTGGTTTCCACATCCAAGCCCTATGGGCGCGACCTCTGTATCCCCCAGTTGGTCGCCGACCATCTGATCAGATACTAGGTCCTCAGGGACGTATTCCTCTGGCTGGTCATCATCTGAAAAATGCTCTTGTCCTTTTTCCTCTTCGGCCTCATCATCAACTTGGGCCATGGAAGCAAAGATGTCCTGATATTTGATTAGGAGGTCGGAGAGGTCCATCCCCGGATTCCTTGGTTGCAAGCTGTAGATGGCCTGAATCGCCCAGTCAGTGGCCTTCCTCTCGAGTTCAAGGTTCTGTTGCTTCATTTGATCATTCAATGAAGCGACTCGCCCTTAGAAAAACTCGAGGTCCATTTCCAATGTTCTCTTTTGCTTCTCAGAATTTTCCTATAGTCGAGCACTCTCTTCCTCTACCTTCATGGCTCGCTTAAAGTTTACCTTTAGCTCCTGCTCTTTCTCGCCACACTCTTTAGTGAGTCTGGCCATTGTCATTTGGAGCTCTTTGTTCTCCTGGTCTCTCTTCTCGAGCTCAGCCTTCTAGAACTCCACTGTGTGGAGGGAAGAGTTTCTTTCCATCAAGTATTGATTCGCCTGGATGTGATATGCCTTTGCCTCTATGTCCAGAGCCGCGAAGTCCTCTTTCAACTTGGCATTCTCATCCCTCAGCTCGTGGAACCCCCCAACAGAGTCTAGATTGGTCTTTTATTGGGCCATATGCTAGGCAAGCAGATATTACATGAGGAAAGAAACAAGAGTTAACCTACATTTTTCCGAAAGTCATAAAGGATAACAAAATCAACTTATATTGGGAAGTCCTCGACAAGAACGAGCTACTTTACCTGGCTTTGCAGCTAAAGCGCTATAGCCATCAGGTCCGTGGGTCAGGAAGCCATGAACTCCTCAAAAGCTACAGCCAGTTGGCGCTTCAGCAGGGTATACACCACTGGCTGCAGGTGTTCCAGGAGTTGCCTCATGGAGTCCAGCACAGGCATGTTTGCCCCCAAAGGAACTAGTATCTCGTCGGCCCGTTGCTTGCCCGCACTCCTTCGGGCAACCGTGACCTCACCCTCTCCTTTACGCGAGCTCTCTAGGATTACTAAAATGCCAGGCACGTGCCTCGAGGGCACTCCCAAGTGGAAAGCTTGGTAAGGCTGCGATCTCCCAGGCTGCACCCCTAAGCCCTCTGGCTCGGACTTCGATTCTTTAGCCTACAACTGCTTCCTTTTCTTAGTTTTTTGGCCTATGATTTTTTGCTTATGGACGCGAGCAGCTGTGGGCCGAGAAGCTTCCCCTTGTCGTTCTTAGGGTGTTCGTGCACCAATCTATATCCCTCCAGCGGGGGTATCGCCAGGGATGGCCTTAGCTGGCTCAGTCAGGGCAACCCAGGGAAATGCAAACCCCCTGGTCCTCGTTGGCCTTGGAATTCTGGGTGGCATGGTCACTACATGAAAGCATGTTAGCAAAAAGGCCACTACAAGCAAAAGAAAGAGGTTCTAAGTGTGACGATGCTTACGGACTAAGGGTTCCAGGGATGCTTCAAGGTTAAAAAAACTATATTTTCTCAAGTTAGTAGTAGTCACGAGCAGTCTCGCATCGCGACTTTGCTCAAGTAGATTACCGAATGCCACAATTGGATTGAAATCAGTCAGAGTCATTAATCTTCTCATCTTATTTCCTGCTATGGGACGGAAAAGTTCGTTAGAAAACAAAAACTAAAGGAAAAGGAACAGTTCGCAAATTGAAAGAAAGGAAAACCTACTCGGTTCCCAAAACTAGCAGACGCCATTATACTTAAAAAAGAAAAATTTGGTTTCATAGGGACCGACGCTACTGGGGTAACCAAATATTCCTCCCTCAATCGTAGATTGCTTCAATAGGTAAAAAATAATCTTTATCCTTGCTCTTCTTTAGATAGTAAGAGCATGCGAACTCTAGCGTTGTCAGGTTGCCAAAGCCATTCTCGCCACATGCGTTAGACATAGCAACAACTATCATATATGCATTGGACACCAATTGCAATGGCGCGACCTCGAAGTGGTCGAGGATTGATCAAAGGAAGGGGTGAAAAGGTATCAATGCCCCACATTTAAAGATCGCCTCCGAGATCGCGGCCATTTCCTCTGGGGGATTTCGAGCTGTATATGTCATGCGCTGATAGACATCCACGCTACTGGTCCACTACCTTCTGTATCTCATCTTGGGTGGCCATTGCGAGCTCGTCCCCTCGGCTGCTCTAGTCGCTGAGGCATCCATTGCTCCTAAAGTCTGAAAAAGGGGCGACATGCAGAGATAACTCAGTCTTTGTACAGTGTTATGTACGATGATGTAGAAGAGAAAAAGAAGCCCTAATGTGCCTTCCTTAAACCCTAGAAAAACCTTAAAAACCCTTGGAAATAAATCCCCAAGGATTCGTGAGTTCTCACTCTTTATAAAGACAAAACCTCTCTTCTCACTACTGTCCAGAAATATGCATCATAAAAGCTTACCAGACAGTTCATACCAGCCATTATCGCAAAAGTCAAGCAACCAGCAAAATAATAAAAGAAAATGAAGGAGAAATCCTCCTTACCTTTTGGCTGCAGGGAATGAACTTCCTGTCATAATGGAGAGTGCGCATCAACTGGAAAAAGGGCACATCGATTTCGTGAGGGTTTTGCTTTTTCTCTAAAAATATGAGTTCTGTGACAAAACTTGAGGCGAGCCTGGGGTTTTATAGGGGGAAAAGCGATGATTGGTTTCCCTAGGCAAGTGACGCTTGGGCGGGATACATTTCTTACCATTGATTACGACCACGTGTTGTTAATTTATGAGAAGAAGTAACCGCCATGTTTTGAGAGTGCCAATCGATGCTTCCCTCCATTAGAGCAACCAAGCGACAGCTTGATTATCTCCTCCACATTAAATGCGCCCTCATCCGCATTTAATGCTCTGAAAGAGAATGTTGTTTCAGCATGGCCTGCATTTAATGCGCATGGCTGGCACTTATTGCGCAATAGACACGTCTATCAAAATAAGAATTGTTTTATTGACCAGACTAGTTGTCAAGCATAACGGATTACATCTAAATATGTCGTTTGGGTAAAACACTCTTTGCCATGTATTGGTTTCGAGATGAAGTAATTCCTTGCTCTCGGTAAAAATGTGCTAAGTATTCTCAGGTCGCGAGTTGCGGATGAGATTCAAAGCATGTCAGTGTGGCACTGAGTGGGGTTTGACCCAAGTCGTTGAGCCAGTGGGAGAAGGCCACCTCAGGTCGCTGGTGCTATTCTTAGAGGTATATGCTACAACCTCCTTACAGCTCGGTCAAGCTCGACCAAACGTCATTCGGGACAAGTCAAGTCGTGGCATAATCATGAAGTTCTCAGGTTCAATCCTTAAACCTTAAAAACTAGGGGGCTTCTATTATGCCTAAAAAGTTAGGGCTGACATGGACTATCATCAGCAAGAGCCAGTCAGAATTCAGGGAGGCTTTGTACCATCTAGACGTTGCCACGTCGTGCAATGACGGAAGATGTATGGTTCTTGTCAGTGTAGTAGGTGAATGCCAAGCTTGCGAGTGGCTAGGGATCGTCCACCTGCCTAAGCCCTGCGTAATTTGAGGATATCTCTCGTGCAAACAACCAATGGGATGCAAGGAAGGACTTGCACGACACCTACCCACTTGTAGACTTGTAATCATCACCTTGAATTCTCCTACTATAAATAGAGGACTCCTCTCTCATTTACGTGATTGGCTTATCCTAGTCTAAAACAGCATACACATACTCTCTTTCTCTGTGTCTATATCCTCTCTAGATTGTAACTTAGCTCGCTACATGCGACCTGATTGTAACCATCTATTAATACAATCACAATGGACATAGGAATCGCTTTTGAGCATCCAAACCACTTTAAAAATCGTCTTTTATTCACTCTCTTGCTACACATTTCTATATCACTTGTAACTTCTAAGTCCGCTTAGCATTTTACACATGTGAGTCATTGGTGTCAAAATCGATCATCAACATTTTGTAATCTTTATAAACAAAAGATTGGAAACAAGAGGGGACCAACTAACTCTACACCAAACACAACCTAATACCAAAAGAAAGGATAACCACATGACCTCTAGACATGCCACAGGAGAGCACAAAGCATCCAAAAGGAACAAGCTACACAAAGTTGAGATCCAAAACAAAAACAAAACAATCCTACCACAGGACATACCACAGGTTAGGAACAATGCTAGCCAAAAAAAAAAAAAAAAAAAAAAAAAAGAAGGAAAATACAAAGAACTCAACCCAAACTTCTCATCTGCATCCAAGAATTTCGGCTGATCCAGGAAAGCTCAAGCAACAAGAGTGTGATCAAAGGAATAGACTTAAACAATCTCCCCTAGGAAGGCCCCAAGAGTCCAGTAATCTCCTATTACTAAATTAAGGAGGCCTTGAAGTTTTTAAGATCTGTAGCTCTTTCTCTCACAATGCACTTGATAGAATCAATAATAGAACGAATATCCGTACATCTCCCCCAAAACATCGTACTATTTCTCTTCGTCCAAACCCAATACACTGTAGCTCCTAAACAAAGTTTTTTTCCCTTCCATCGTTTTGCAAGATATAAGATATAATCATGGCAAGGTCTTACTAAATACCCAAAATGAGATAACTCAAAAATACTACACGATACGGAGTGAATAAATGGACAAGCAAAGAAAAGGTGATTTAAGGATTCCTACCCTATATTACAAAAACAACAATTAGCATTAGAAGTAACACCATACCTCATGAGATTATCCTTAGTGGGGAGTCTCGCTTGTAATGTCATCCAAACAATCATAGCATGCCGGGGAATAGAATTATGAAACCATACTAGGTCACTCTAATCCACTCTCCGTTTCCCCTCTCTAATAACCTTCCAAGCTAATTTAATTGAAAAACAACCCCAAGAAGATGGGAGCTATGGTGGCAAATTCTTGGGCTTTTATGGGCATGACAAATTCAGTATTACCCTTTTAACATCCCTCCAACATAATAGGTAAATCTTTCACATTCACCCAAAATTTATAATAATAATAATAATAATAATAATAAAAAAGTTGCCAAATTTTCTTATTCAACAAACAAAATTCATAACAGACATTCTTATCATTCAGCCTATATCAAACAAGATCATATTCGTAATCCAACCACAATCATCAAATTTAGCATCTTAAGAAAACTGAAATAAAAAAATGATAGAAAATTTGTTTGCAGACAGTGCAGTGGCCATGGCAACCATTGGAGTTCTCATGTCGCCGCGTGGGAGCTTCGCGGCGGCTAAATGTGGCCGCGGCCAAGACTCCTGTAGTGGATGTGCGGTTTTTTCCCACATCTTTTCTAAGTGGCATGTTTTGCTTGTACAGATTTGTCAGACTATGGAGAAAGAATTGGTTATTCCAATGGGTGATATCTTCATGGATTTTGTCAAAACCAATAGTAAACCAATGCCCCATTAACAGCATCGGTAAGATCCTCCAACGATAATTGGCAGTATGAGCTATTAAATTAGTCAATACATTATGGGATTTTTATGTTTTACACTATGCAGATTGCACAAGTCCAACGTGCCAAGCTGATTAATGGGCGTCATGTGGTTGTCAAAATTCAACATCCGGGCATCAAGACTGACACGACCCGCCTTGACCCTCCCTACCCCATAAGCTCCGGGCGCACCTATGAGACTCGGGCGGTCGAGACGTGCCGTGTGGGAATCTAAAAACCTGTATTCTAAATACGTTTTCATAAAAACATTTGCTTGGACTCGTTTTGAAAGCATAAACACATAAGATATATATATATACACATTTGAAAATCTGAAAGCTAACTTGTACGTTCATAAAATCCAAAAACGGATGGTATCAGATATTCATATCTTTTATAATCAACACAGGAGATAAACATAAGGATAAAACATAATTCGGTAGCGTTAACAAGCATGACATTTTTACACACATGATGAGTCAATGACGTAAGGGCCCAACCTCGAGAGGAATCACTCCTAAGCACGACTCTTCCTGTGAACCTGGGAAAAAAGGTCTAAAAAGGGGTGAGCTGAAATACTCAGTGAGTGGGGGATTGGGGAGAGTTTGCAAAACATTCTTCAACAATAGTCATGGCATGCAATAGTTCTTATGAAATCCTGAAAACAACATGATTCTATGAACATGATATGGTGGTAGCTAATCATCCTGTATGCATGCATAACTCATTTCTAATCGTTCTAAGTATTATAATATGATCAATGAAACTGACAACAATTTTTGAATCCTAGCTCATCACTAAATATTGAAAACTCTTTTATGAGAACTTAAAGAATAGCTGTAAATGCTCATGCTTCTAAAGACAATGTTTTCTATAAATCATGCTACAAACATCAAATGTTTCATATAACTAATGTAAACTATCCATCATATACTGAAAACTGAAACTATTAACTGATACTGAAAACTGTAGGCTGGTATCTGAAAACTTTAAACAGATATCCTGTTTCGAAAAAGTAAACTGATACTGTAGCTTTTACTGTTACTAAAAACTATAAGCTAATATCTTATTTCGAAAACCGGGGCTAATACTGAAGGCTCTCTTAATATTTTGAAAACTCATATTGAGACTATCGCTCATAACTGATACTCAAAACTGAATGTGATTTTGAACATTCTAAAACTGATTATGATATTAATAACAGAAAACCCTCACTGCAACTAGTACCTTGGGGGAAAAATCTCGATACCTGGTGAGCATCCCACACACAGGCAGAGCTGGGAAAAACATCTCAATACCCAGCAAGATCTATCATCGCGCGGGCAGAGCCTGAAGAAAACCATCTCAATACCTGGCGGACAAGCTCAACGCCCAGGCAGAGCACTAAATATCTCAATATGCATGCGTAGAGCCTGAAGACCAAATATCTCAATACCCAGCGGAAACCTGCATCGCGTGGGCAGAGCCTGAAAACTGGGGGATGGGTACTTCGTAGGGTGGTTTTAGCACCATAACAATCTCATGCATAATCTCAAGTAACATGTAAGTGAAGAGCATATTACGTATGTGCTTAATCATCATACAAATATCAGTTTTAAAAGTCAAAACTCATATAACACATTATAATTATAATTAAACCCAAGAGCAAAATAATAATAATAATATATGAATATTTCCTATAAGGATAAGACATGCCAACATGTAAGATTTCATGGAAAATAGGGGGATATCCTTACATCTGCCCCAAAACATCCTACTATTTCTCTCCCTCCAAACCCAATACACCGTAGCTCCCAAACAAAGCTTTTTTCCCTTCCATCTTCTAGCAAGATAGAAGATCTAATCATGGCAAGGTCTTACTAAATACCCAAAATGAGATAACTCAAAAATACTACACGATACGAGTGAATAAATGGACAAGCAAAGAAAAGGTGATCTAAGGATTCCTGCCCCATATTACAAAAACAACAATTAGCATTAGAAGTAACATCATACCTCATGAGACTATCCTTAGTGGGGAGTCTCAATTTTAATGCCATCCAAACAATCATAGCATGCCGGGGAATAGAATTATGAAACCATACTAGGTCACTCTAATCCACTCTCCGTTTCCTCCCTCAAATAACCTTCCAAGCTAATTTAATTGAAAAACAACCCCAAGAAGATGGGAGCTATGGTGGCAAATTCTTGGGCTTTTATGGGCATGACAAATTCAGTATTACCCTTTTAACATCCCTCCAACATAATAGGTAAATCTTTCACATTCACCCAAAATTTATAATAATAATAATAATAATAATAATAAAAAAGTTGCCAAATTTTCTTATTCAACAAACAAAATTCATAACAGACATTCTTATCATTCAGCCTATATCAAACAAGATCATATTCGTAATCCAACCACAATCATCAAATTTAACGCGTCTTAAGAAAACTGAAATAAAAAAATGAGAGAAAATTGGTTTGCAGACAGTGCAGTGGCCATGGCAACCATTGGAGTTCTCATGTCGCCGCGTGGGAGCTTCGCGGCGGCTAAATGTGGCCGCGGCCAAGACTCCTGTAGTAGATGTGCGGTTTTTTCCCACATCTTTTCTAAGTGGTATGTTTTGCTTGTACAGATTTGTCAGACTATGGAGAAAGAATTGGATATTCCAATGGGTGATATCTTCATGGATTTTGTCAAAACCAATAGTAAACCAATGCCCCATTAACAGCATCGGTAAGATCCTCCAACTATAATTGGCAGTATGAGCTGTTAAATTAGTCAATACATTATGTGATTTTTATGTTTTACGCTATGCAGATTGCACAAGTCCACCGTGCCAAGCTGATTAATGGGCGTCATGTGGTTGTCAAAATTCAACATCCGGGCATCAAGACAATTATGTTGGGGGTTTTACATGCTTTTGTTTATAAATATAGGATGCAAAGTAAAACCTGCAGTTTTTTTTATAGGGTTTAAAGGATGTGAAATTGATTATTGACTGGATGGCTTGGGCAGAACCGCTATATGACTTCACTCCTGTTTTAGACTGCAGAGAAGCTCTAGCTAAAAGAACTTGACTTCAATATTGAAGCTGGTATGATAATTTCTGAGGATTCATCGCATTTTTTTAAAACCAAAATTGGCTGTTTTCTGTCCCTAGGAAATGTGATACACGCATGAGCTTTGATAAGATAATGGAGAAATGACAGGAAAAAAAATCACCGATTTTGCATTTCCATTGTATGGATAAATTTTCTTATTGATGCTTGTTTTGCGTTTGTAGAAACTACTAGAACTGTGTATAGCAGTCTTGGCTGCAAAAACAGATGCGAAGATAACACGCCTGCCAGTACAGTGGAAGTTCTTATTCGGGAAGTTATTCAGGCATGATTTTCACTATCATTTCAAATTTCAAATGAGCACATCTTTTGGTTATAACTATTAGATTGTTCAATGTAAGCACTTCCCACGATCTTATATGTTGAATATATGTCCTCCTATTATGTAACATTTAGCAGGGTAGTTATGCAATGGGAAGCAGGGAGTCTTTTTATTTTTTATTTTTTAAGTGCTTTAGTTTGGATTGATGGTTTACCTAATTGGTACCAATGCTAGTTTGATCTACTATTTACTTTGGAAGTTGACTTTCCTAGAGTAAAGAACACTGCCTTTTGTTTTTCAAATGCATAAATATGCATTTTTTTTTTTTCAAAAAAAATTGACAGCCAACTGAAGCTGTCCTCATTCTAGAGTATATGGATGGGATACGTTTAAATGACTCTGAATCTTTGGAAGCTTTTGGTGTTGACAAGCAGAAGATTGTAGAAGAAATTACACGTGCATATGGCCACCAAAGTTATGTTGATGGATTTTTCAATGGTGACCCTCATCCGGGTACTTGTTCTCACTGGTTTCTTATTTTTACCCTTGTCTTGAAAATTTGTTTGACCTTCGGAATTAGTCATTATATTAGTGCTACAATGAAAGTTGGTTTTTTTTCTGATTACACAATACACCACTTGTGCAACAATCAATTCCCAGTACCTATTCCAAAGATTTCTTGGTTGTTTTTATGCAGGAAATTTCCAATTTTGCTTGACTTTGGGCTCACAAAGAAACTATCGAACTCTGTGAAACAAGCACTAGCAAAAATGTTGCTGGCCTGTGCAGAAGTTCGGCTGTTTGGGTTAATTGTTGTTGGGAGAGTAAGTTGTTGGTTAACTCACTTTAGTGTATGGTTACCCATTTTAAGTGCAGCAGAAGTATTACCAAGTTGATTAAGACATTTCTAATTTAACCACATCAAACACAAGTGTGGAAAAATAAAAAACACAACCATATACATGGTTCGGCTAAAATCCACTTTTAGCCTACATCCATAGGACCTTGTCCAGATCGAAGCAATCTATTAAGTTAAAAACATATTACAAGATATAGTTCAAAGTTGATCTAAGATACAGTAAAAAGAACTCTCTGTTCAACTTTACAATTAGCACCACACTTTGAATCCTGAACATGTAACAACTCCTTGGACATTCTTCACGTCGGGAACACACCCTAGAACAGCTTGTGAATGACTGAGCTTCAAGCATTGATGTCATGCACCAGCATTAGCAAATGATTCACGTTCCAAGAGCCATCAAGTCAATGAATGATATGGTGAGGTTTTGACGCAAAATAGAAATGAACATTTGAACCTTAAGAGAAACAATACTATAAGAAATTTCATAGTACAATAAAATAAAATATCAAAAGGTTAGATTCAAAGACGCAAGATAAGATGATATATAGTGTAGTGTTTCTTGCTCAACACGTATGTGTCACAAGGGGCACACCCATGTGTGTCCAAATAAGGAAAATATTCATTCTTTTGGTTTAGACCACAAAACAAATTGAGAAAATAAACTTTATTTCCTAGTACCACTTAAGGATAATATGACATATCTAAAAAGGTCATAAAAAGATAGTGACAAAGATAAACAATATATTTTTCACTTTTTCAAACATGCAACTCGTGCTGCGTTGTAATATTTGAAGCGAGAGTGTAAGTACAAACTGTTGTGCAGACACTCAAAATGAAACAAACCAAGACATAAGTCTGACAACCAGTGTGCACGTAGAACTGATGTGCAAACACACAAGAGAGGAAACAAGCTAAAACATAAGATCGACAACCAGTATACACACATAATTGTTATACACACGTAATAAGTTTGGCAAATATAAATATTCTACTGCAAAGAATTGTAGAAATTAGAAAATTATCTGATGACTCGGTGTATTGATTTTGTGAGTGTCTATGAGTTAATTGCTCTGGCATGAAAGACTCGTGTCCGTTTATTCTTTAGCTGTAATCTTTTACTTTCTCTCAGCATTCATGATTTTGATTAAATGCTACAAGCTAAGTCGCTAGACATTCATTATTTTACATACTTAGCTTGTTAAGTATTCATTATAACGTTATTAGCTTGATTTGATAGGCGAGGATGTCTCAATTTCAATATTTTTCACCACTTTATGCTTAAGATTTTGTAGATGACTTTTTTCTTTTTTCTCTTCTCTCTCTCTCTCTCTCTCTCTCTCTGTGTTTTTGGGTAGAATTTTAAATCTCAGTTCTTTAGAGTTTGAATTGGCATACCTTTGTTAGAGCTTAAATACTATTGTTAGATTCTTATGTACTAGCTTAATGTTTTTCGATAAAGCGGTTGCTTAATTAACTTGCTATTAGAGCCAAGTTGACCAGTGGTCTTTTGTTTGACTCTCCGAATTGTATTAATGAAATTATAATAAGTTGTATTTGTGATTGTGTTTGCTCCATACATTATTGTCTGACCTTTACCTAAATGCTTTAACTTTTGGGGAGAGAGATTTCTTAACAAGCTTGTTTTGACTCCGATTTCTAACCAATTTATTTATTGATATTGTCTTTCTCGTCGATATCTCTTCAAACAATTTCTCTTTCCAAATTAAGAAGTAATTATTCTTGTCTTTATAGAAGGGGGACCATGTAGCTCTTTTGTCTGCCATGGCAGAAGTGGGACTTAAGCTGTGTCGAGACATGCCTGAGCAGGCTATGGAGGTTACAACTGTACTCTTCCGTGGTTCCACACCAGCAAATGAAGCTCATGTATGTTATACGCTACTTTGAGATTTTCTTATCAACTTAGATTGTCTTGCCAATCTCCCTGTGTACAGAAAACTGTGAAAACTTTGGCTGGGGAAAAGAACAAAAGCATGAAACATATACAGGAGAAGATGCAATTTACCCATGATCCGACCCTATACCTCCATACCCGCGGCCGCCTCTCACCGCCACTGCTCCAGTTCTCCTTCATCCCACCGTACGCAGAACCCATCCCACTTTCACTTCACCATCAACAATTAATCATAAATTAACCCATCCACCATCATCCACAAACTATCCTCCATCAAAACAAACAGAAAATATAAATCAAAATCTCAATATCATTCATCCAACAAATACAAAGAAATAAAAATCAAAACATCCACTCATCCGACAAATACAAAAGAAAAGAAATTGTTATGGGATGGGACTTCTCCGAAAGAAATGGCGACAGAGATTTGTGGGTTATGATTACTTTGGTGGAGAACGAAGGTGAGAGGCTTTGAGAAGTAGTGGCAGACGGAATATTAGAGGTGTTGAGAGAGTGTGGAAAGGATTTCGGAAGGCACACTTGTTAGGATTCCACATCAGGATTCCACACCCACCAAAGTGTGGTACTTAAGTCTAGAGGCTCTCTCACCTATCAAACCGGTCTTTTGGGTTGGGCTCTCCTTTGGGTTTGAGTTTTCAATGAAAGCACCAATGTTAGAATTCAAGCCCAATGGAGAACCCAACCCAAAAGACCGCCCTAATAGGTGGGAAAGCCTTTAGGTTTAAGTACCGCACTTTGGTGGTGTGAGATCCTGATGTGGGATCCTAGCATTGCACCCCCCTTCAAGAGTCGACGTCCATGGTGGCTCGACGGTAGCCCTTTCTCCCTTTGGGTGGCTTCACTCATCTATCAATTATTCAATGCAACATTCCCTCCCAAAGAAAGCACACTTCACCTTAATCTACCCTATAGGTAGCCCTCTCTATAGCCCAACTCTCAACGAAAATACCAATATTAGAACTCAAGCCTAAGGGAGAGCCCAACCCAAAAGACTGCCCTAATAGGTAGGAGAGCCTCTAGGCTTAAGTATCACACTTTAGTGGGTGTGAGATCCTGATGTGGGATCCTAACAACACTGGATAGATATAGTTTGGTTGAGGTGGTAATGGTGGTGGTGGTAATAAAGGAACTAGATATGGTGAAAAGGGTTGGGTTTAGACGGAGGAGACAATCAAGGGTAGGGGAGGCTTTTGAGGAAATAATGAAGGAGAAAATTTTGAAGGGTAATACTACGCTCACAAACCCTTCTCACTAACTTTCTCTCACAAAAGCGATATGATAGCTCGCAATTGGTCCCACCTGTTCAACAATGGGTCTCGCTTGACCAATTGCGAGCTGTCACATTGCGTTTGTGAGAGAAAGTTAATGAGAAGGATTTGTCAGCCTATCTTTATTGAATTTTGAAGGGTGGAGATTTGTGTGGCATGAGTTAAGGTGAAATGCCAAGTGCGGGGAATGAGGTGGGGGGAAATCCCCGTGGGCTGTATTCCAGAGCAGGACGGGGACAGGGAATGAAAAACCTAGCCTCGTTCCCATCCCTAAAAAAACTACTCTTAAAAAATGGGCTTGTTTTTGGTTATAACCTTAGTGCTGACTCTCTAGCTTCAAATCATGTCTTTGATGCTCATATCAAATACATTGTAATAGATGTGCATCTTGTGCAAGAATTAGTCACATGTAAACAATTAGATTTTCAGTACATAGCCATTGAGTATCAAATAGTTGATCTCCTTATCAAGATTTGGCTGCTGCTTAGTTTCTCACTCTTCGAAACAAGCTGCAACTAACTACGTTGTCTAGCTTGCAGGGGAATGTTGTGATAAGAAGAGAAGAAACAGAGGTAGCTAAAACTGGGAATACACAAAAGAATTCAAGCTGTGAAGCTTCTGAAGACTGTAGCATCTAAGTTTGTTGAAGTTCAAAATTCTGTTTTTAGCTTCAAAGGGTTATTATTCACAGACGTTACAACAACATGTCGTTAAAGTTCGTTTCTCATTAACAAAACCAAGTTGTTCCATCTACAGTCATCAGTTTCTTAAGCTAAATGGTGCGTTGTGCTTCAATACAGGTAGACCTAGCAAAACAGATGGGTTGGGTGGGTACGAGTTAGGCCCAACGGGTACAACCCAAAAGGATTGATTCTAAATAGGTCCAAAATATTGAATCCGTACCCTATACGGGTATGGGTGGATCCATGGGTATCCGTTACTATTCTTTGCCGTTTTCATTTGTCACAATCACACCCCACAATTTCTGCACTTTTCATTTGTTACAATCACACCCCCACAATCAACTCCTCCACAACTATTTAAGTAAAAAACTTTTCTTTTTTCTCCGTCTCTCTAATCTATACACTCTTTTCCTTCAATGTGGCTCCCTCCTTGTTCCTGTAGTTTTCACCCTCTCTCTACACTCTTTCTTTCTTCTTTGTCACTATCTGTTTATTCTCTATATCTACAGTTTCTTTCGTATCTGTCTCTATGAAGAAAAAGAAGTTTTTTGCTTCAGTTCTTGATTCCCGTCTCTTCTCTATCAAATGCACTTATTTATGATATTTTCTTCGTTTATTGGAATGGTGACAAGATTGGGTTTCTAATGGAGAAAGGCGGTGGTCGGGTTTCTGTGGTGGTTAACGGTGACGATAAGTGGCAACTGTGATGATCTTGATTTATTTGGGTTATCTTGATTTGAATGATGCTATTAGTTATTATCGGTGATGGTGGACTAGGGATTTTGATTTCTTTTTGTTATTTTTGAATGTGGAGGATGCTGGATGTGTGTGTTTTATTGTATTTTTTTTTATATCTATGGTTGTTGATAGCGGTGGAGGGTTGTAAAATAAGATTGACATTTTTTGTTTAAACTTTTTGAGGCGGTGATGGATTGTCACGGGCGGCGGTGACTCTCTTTCTACTCTATTTGTTGTTAGACCCTCCAAACGCAGAGGAGAAATCCAAGGTGGGTCCTGAATTAAGACTCTCCTACGAGGCTCCAAACACACAAGCTGCTGACCTTCAATTCTGGGCACTCTTAAATTATTAAAAGTTTCAGTCTTTTCACCTCTCTGTTGCACAATCTCGTGGCTTTCATTGGGAGGCACAATAAAATTCGTTGAATTTTCAAGATTTTCATGGAAATCAATATGAACAAAGTCTTGTAGGGGCTGAAACTGAAGTGGGCTTGAAGGCAATCTTCTCAGAGTTATAGGAGAAGAAGAACAAGATGAAGAGAAGAAATTTGGATTTTTATGGGGCTTTTGTTCATGGAATTTTGAGTTCGAACAACTCGGTTTTCTAGTGGCTGTGCCTGTGGTGGTGGTTGTCCATTGAGGTTAATTTTTTGTTTCACGGGTATCCGTGGATATACCTGACCCGGCCCACTCGTTAAAAATGGACCGAGCTGGGTACGGGTCAAGAAGCTGGTTCAAAATCAGAGACCCATATGCTATATTATTTTGACGGGTACGGTCCACCCACGGGTATGAACCCGTTGTCTAGATAATTCAAGCTTCAGAAGAACTTGGACTCGAAGCAGAGGGTTTATCTCAAGTACTAATGAACAAGCTACAGATCAAAGCATATAGGCTTCGTTTGGTTGGATTTTGGGAATACTACTTTTAGTATTCCCAAAAAAGTTAAATAGTAAAACACTCAAAAACTCACAATATTATTCAACTTTATTCAACATTTTTTAAACCTCCTAAATTTGTTAATTCAATTAAATACCCCTAAATATTTTTAATATTTTTGTTACGGCGACTCCGACCACCCTCCGGCGGTGGTGGCCGGCTGTCAGTATTTGAGGGTGGATTGGGGGTGTTTTTGTTAACTTTTAATGTTTTATTATAAGGGGTGTTTTGTAAAAAAACAAACATAGGGGGTATTTTATTAATTTGTAAATCCTACATCGTAATACCCGCCCAATTCAACTTTTTTTTTAACTTTTTTCAAAAAACTTTTCCCAAAAACACAAAATTGTGAACCAAACAGAGCCATAGTTTTCGTCGTGTGTTTTTGTGCTTCCTATTATGTTTTGCGTTTGTTGACCTGTCACATCACGTGGTTTGCCAACGTGTCAACTTTTGCATGTATAAAATACATTTCAGAATTAATGAAAAATCTCATTTACAAAAATCAACTTCTGTTTCTCTTTTTTTCTCTGCTCTTTGCTAAAATCTTCAGCTTTAGTTTTTGGTTTATATATAAGGTTATTTTTGTCTTTTAGGAATGTGGAAGTAGTAATTGGTTTTTCATTTTTTTTAAGTGGTATTTTCATCATTTCATAATTTTTAAAGTGGTTAACTAAGAAATCTCCAATGTGACTCTTTATTTTAAAAAACATATTTCACATCAATAAAGAATATGTTCATTAATTTCTAAATATAAAGAACAAATTTTGTATTCAAATCTAATGGATTCTTTAAATTAAACTTAATAAATAAGAAAGATACTTAATAGGAGAGAGAATTAATAATAAAATGCATAAAAATTTGTAATTTATTAAATAATATTGGGATAGAGAGTGAAATTTAACTCTCTAGATCTAGAGAGTCAAACTTACTATTTAATTTACATTTAGTAGATGCAAAAAATATACCGTCATCAAAATAGAGTCTGATCCCGTAAGGTTGAGGCTACTGACAATCCGCTAGGCCTGCACACATGAAAGTACAAGCATGAAGCTTATGAAAAACACCGGGGTAGTGTTTGTTATAGGCACTCAGACGCTCAAGTCAGTAAGGCTGAAGAAATTATTAGATAAGAATTAAAGAGATGAAGAATTACCATGAGTCTTGTCGGAGGCTAAGACTACGGCGGAGGCGTTGGGTTCTTGAAAGCAAGAACTTTAAGAGCAAATAGATGGTTTTGAGTAGTGTAGATTGACTATGGAAGATTCTCCTTTAATGAGAGGGCATACCTTTGTTTTTATAGTAAACCCAAGGGGGGTTGGAATCCTAGTAAGACACTGAGTCCTATTTTGGGAGATAATCCCTATCAGGAAAGAAATATGATTGCTTGACTTTATTAGATTAAGTTTAATAATTTGAGTAAGATTTGGAATCTTAGTAGAAGATGAAATAGAATGAGATTCTGATTTCCTATTTATGGACTGTAGCAGGCTAATGGGCTAAAACCTAGTTTAACCTAACTTATAAGATAGCCTCACTCATAGAGTGGGTAGTTTACAAGGTGGTTTTAAGTGTAGACCCAATAGGGATTGGGCTGAGGCCTTGGGTCGTGACATGTTTATTTCGTTATTGGGCCTCGTCAGGCTCAACAACGATTTTTGGCCCTAACAGTTAGCCCCCCACTCTCTAAGTTAAAGAGTATTTAGCTTACAGAGTATATTTAATCGAATGAGTGCAGACTGAGTGAATTAGTGATAGCAGCTCGTTAGGTCGGATGGATCGTTGTGTGGATTGGGTCGATGACTTGTTGATTTGAGGTGCAAGTCCTTCAATTGGTTTGGGCCGATTGAATGTGTAAATCAATAAATTGGTCTGGGCCGATCGAAGGTGTGAATCAATAAATCGGTTTGGGCCGATTGAAGGTGTGAATCAATAAATTGGCTTGGGCCGATTGAAGGTGTGAATCAATAAATCCGAATCAATAAATTCGTCTGGGCCGATTGAAGGTGTAAATCTATAAATCGGTCTGGGCCGATTGAAAGTGTGAATTTATAAATCGGTCTGGGCCGATTAAAGGTGTAAATCAATAAATCGGTTTGGGCCGATTGAAGGTGTAAATTTATAAATCGGTCTGGGCCGATTGAAGGTGTAAATCTATAAATTGGTCTAGGCCGATTGAAGGTGTAAACTATAAATTGGTATGGGCGGATTGAAGGTGTAAATATACAAATCGGTCTAGGTCGATTGAAGATGTAAATCAACAAATCGGTCCGGATCGATTGAAGGTATAAATTTATAAATCGGTCTGAGCTGATTGAAGGTGTAAATCTATAAATCGGTCTGGACTGATTGAAGGTGTAAATTTATAAATCGGTGTGGGCCGATTGAAAGTGTAAATTTATTGAAGGTATAAATCCATAAATTGGTTTAGGCCGATTGAAGGTATAAATCCATAAATCGGTCTGGGCCGATTGAAGGTGTATGCGAAGTGGAGCTTGTATGGAGCTTATGGTCGAGTCAGCATGACCGACTTATAGTTGAAAATCAATGTATTGGGCCTTGTGGCCAAGTCGATATAAATTATTGTAGTTGAAAAAACTGTAGATGCTGAGTACCAAGGCCCTATCGGCGTGACCGACTGTCGATGTAATTTGGGTCCTGCGTCCGAGTCGATGTAAATTGATTGAAGTTGGAGAAGTGACATGCATGTTTTAAGCAAAGAGTTGAATAGAGAGTCAATATGCATGATGTACATGTGTTATGGACCGAATGAAGAGTGAGCTAAATGGAAATGTAAAATGCATGGGCTGCATGTGTTCAAGTAATAAGTCGAATGTAGAAAAGATAAACCAAATTGAGTGTAAGTTAAGAGGTGAAGTAATACGCATGGCAGCATGGTGTGCACGTGTAATAAACCAAATGAATAATAAGCCAAATGGAGAAAGAAAAAGACAAATGGCGGTGAATGCTTCTACTATGTGATTGGCAAAAGCAGAGCAAAATGAAGTTTTACGTAAAACGTACTAGGAAAAAATGGTGCGCATGCCAAATGTGCCAGAGTGGTGTTGAATGGAGGATCATTTAAGTGAACGATGCGTTTACGCATGCCCCGGTAGGTGCTGCTAACGCAATTGTCACTACTGTTGCATTGGCATCTGCATCACTTGACTCTGCCTCTAGCGTTGTTGCATTTGTTGTTTGAGTTGTGGGGACTGCAACATTTGTTGGTGCTCCTATTTCGTATGCTGGTGTTGTATCGTATTTGAATTTGACTAGAGGGGATTAATATTTGACGGCAGCATATTAACTCCACTTTGTGATGACAAACTATTCCTGTTTGCTTGTTGAGAAGTACCCACATAATTTTGTTGTAGAGATCCAACATAAACCTTAATTGCTGATGTGGCTGTTGAAACTATGACTGTTGCCCTTGATTCAGTAATGAAGGTGCACTTTGCTGGCTTTGTTTCTGCAATGGAACCTTGGATTGTTTTAGCATATGGACTGAGTCTTGACTAGTTTGCATGCTTGAGTTTCCAGACTAATTTCCAAGTAACTGTTGCTGCTGCTGCGACTGTAATCTTGAAATATTATTTTGTGGGCCCAATTGTTGATGATACATACTTGAGAGGTTTGCTGAGCCAACATTTGCTGCTGCTATTGTTGCTCACTTGTTAGGTTCATCTGGAGGATGCAGCCTTTGAAGGTGTCTTTTGTGGATGTCCATTCGGCAAGCAAAAAGATTTTCAAATAAAACTTTGATCTATTCGGCTTTTTTTCACCAAAGGAGTATCAAAGCATGTGAACAAAACACATGAAACATGGATTGCTTGTGCAGGAGGTGGAAAAAGCTCATTTTTTCAAAGTCTCACCATTGTTCGATATATGGCCTTTTTTTTTTTTTTTAAAAATAATGTGCACTGAAAGATAATAAAACATGTTTTGGCATCCATTCCACTGAAACTCCGACATTATCTTCCCTTCATCCCTTTTTTCTTTGAAAAAGAAGCTTTTTTTTTTTTTAATTAATTAATTTTTTTTATAATTGAGGGAGTAGGTGATTTTTCCAGCGATTTCACGGTAATTCTCTTACTTCCTTCTCTATTCTTTTTGTGCTCTGAACACGTTCTAGACTGTTTTTGGAAGACACCGAGGCAGTTTTGGTGATTTTCGAAGGAGAAAAGTATGGGCTTCTCTGGCATACGGGTTTTGGATTTTTTGAAGGCAATTTTGACATTCTCTGACCGGTTTTTTTTTTTTTTTCTTTTTGGTGTTTGGAAAGAAGCAAAAATTGTTTCTGTAAGGGGGCTTCAAGATATGCAACACCTTCATTCGGCTTGATGGGTTTTGAATAGATTGTAGAGTTGAATGAATCTGATTGAAAGTGATTGTCCAAGACTTGACTCGGATGACTGGAGGAGTAGTGATCTGATCAACGACATCAGTAGAAGGGATTTTTGTGCCTCCTTTCATGTTGCAAGTTGCCGTTGGCAGATAATTGTCAAAGCCCCACGGTAAGCACCAAACTGTAGATGCAAAAAATCTACCGTCATGAAAATAGGGTCTGATCTCGTGAGGTTGAGGCAACTGACAATCCGCTAGGCTTGCACACATGAAAGGACAAGCATGAAGCTTACGAAAAACACCGGGGTGGTGTTTGCCGTAGGCACTCAGATGCTCAAGTTAGCAAGGCTGAAAAAAATTATTTGATAAGAATTAAGGAGATGATGAATTACAATGAGTCTTGTCGAAGGCTAGGACTACGGAGGAGGCATTGGGTTCTTGAGAGCAAGAACTTTAAGAGCAAATAGATGGTTTTGAGTAGTGTAGATTGACTATGGAAGATTCTCCTTTAATGAGAGGGCATACCTTTGTTTTTATATTGAACCCAAGGGGTTGGAATCCTAGTAAGACACTGAGTCCTATTTTGGGAGATAATCTATATCAGGAAAGAAATATGATTTCTTGACTTTATCAGATTAAGTTTAATAGTTTGAGTAAGATTTGGAATCTTAGTAGAAGAGGAAATAGAATGAGACTTTGAATTCCTATTTATGGACTATTGCAAGCTAATGGGCTAAAACCCAGTTTAGCCTAACTTATAAGATAGTCCAACTCATAGAGTGTGTAGTTTACAAGGTGGTTTTAAGCGTAGGCCCAATTGGGATTGGGCTGAGGCCTTGGGCCATGACATGTTTATTTCGTTATTGAGCCTCATCAGGCTCAAGATGATTTTTGACCCTAACATATTTAAAGAATAAAGAGTCTATTGAACTCTTGTTTTTATCAACAAACTCTTTATAATAAAAGAGTTTGGATCATATAAAGAGTCATTTGGAGATGCTCTAACAATCAACTAAGCAAGGATATTTTGATAAGTTCTTATCAACTAAATTTTTTTTAACTGAAGAATGAAAATGCTAGTATTTGAAATAAGTGTAGTTGAGGTTAGTAAGATTTCTGTTGGAGTGTTTTTTTCATTTTAGTAAAATTTTTCAAATCAAATACAGTCAACTAAACTTTTGTTAATAAAAGAAAAATGACTACATAAATAAAATAGGTTAATAAAGATTAAAGTTTTAAGGGGTATGACTGGAATTTAAAAATTATAATAGGGATATTTCTGGAGAAGTCATTTAAGACAAAATAAGTAAAAAGCCAAAATATGTAGATGTTTCCATTGAGATGAATATAACTGATTCTTAGTCTTAAGTGGTAAATCCAAACAACCAATGAATATCTGAATATAAAATATTCACCTTTTCTAAGTCTTTAGAGCCCGGCAACGAACCCCCCCCCCCTCCCGCAGCACACCCCACCCCCCCCCCCCCCCCCCACCCCCCCCCCCCCCCCCCCCCCCCCCCCACCCTCTTTTATCATTTTGGCAAAACATTATAACTAAATTGATAATATCTCAAATTTAATATCTCAAATTATTTTTTTATTACCTTTTTAATTAAGAGAAATTAAACTTCCCATTATTAGTCATAACTAGTTATTTGACAATGGCAAATTTCCAACTGAATTGAATTTCATATCATAGATATGAAAAAGTTATATATATAATGTTGGTGGCTTCCTTGTAGTGCACTGATAAGCGTGACAGTCCCCTGGCTGTGCATTACTATGCGCAACAACAGGTTCTGCATGGCTGCGCACAGCCTATGAAGGTCGCACATTGTTGCGCATGGCTCCCCTTGGGGCTGCGCGCAGCCTTATCCGGAGCCTTTGGTTATACGTTGTGGCGTGCCTAGGCCTGATCAACTAGTTTGAGGCGACGGGCAACTGCGTGCAGTTGCCCAACCTGCCTAGGCTATGCGCTTTTGTGCACAACAGATGCCAGCGGTTGTGCATGAATGTGCACAACCACTACCAAGGCCGTGTGTGTTTGCACACAACCACTGCTAAAGCTATGCACTTGTGTGCACAACTATTGCTTGAGTTGTGCGCAGGTGGCTAGGTTGTGTGTAGGTTGTGGCTAGCGTTAGCACACGTAGCCTTGCTGCACGTTAGCACGTGTAGCCTTGTTGTAGCAGCTCGTTTTTGTGAGCTATTAGGTTGCTGCTCATAACAACGAGCTAGCAGCCCGCGTTTCTTTTGCGAGCCCTTGTCGCGTTGGGATTTCTTTGGGAAGTTGCTCATACATTGTTGCGAATGAGTTTTTGAGTGGGAGCTACTTGTATGGTTTTACAGTGTTGAGAGTGGTCACTTCTCCCGAATTTACGAATCGTTGGCGAACTAACAAATTGTTGCACGAAAGTGAGCAGATTGCTAGAAACTTGAGAATTTTGGTATTCTAATGATGTTTAGACTTTCGTAAGATATCACAAAGTTTTTGGAAAGGTAAAAGATATTATGATCTGCCAAGTTTGCGTTTTCCTAGAATAGGGACTAAACTAAAAATGTTAAAAGTTTAGGACCAACATGGAATCCTACAAAATTAAAAGGGGTAATTGGTAACTAACCAAAAACAAATTAAAATATGTTTTAAATCTGCTTTTTCCTATTTTGATTGATTGCAATATTCTTATTTGAAATTATATGGTGCCTGATACATGAGCCTTAGACCTATGGCATATGTTTTATGTTTTATTTATTTGGAATGTATGGTTGTAATTTATTTTATTAAATAGGGTTTTCGTGTCTTGTCTTCCTCTTTCATTCCTGTTGATACAAATTTCCATACTGACTAAATCACCGAACATAAACACGCGCCAACTAGAGATACTCGGTTGACTCCTGGGAGAATCGAGTGAGATAGGTGCGTTATTCTTGGGAATTAGCGTAAGGGACATGTGTCACATGCAGCGGTGCTGAAGGTGGTTATGTGCCTCCCAATAGGCGATGGATAAACTAGATGTTTTTAAAGTGGTTTGGTTGAGAAAGCGAATAAGGTCTACATTCATTGATATATTATTTCTTTGTGTGGTGTTGGGGATACAAAGGATGAATTATTTGGTGATTGGAAAAATCCTTCTAATTAGCCTTGAGGTTTGGGATTAGAGAGCAAGTGATGCTCTATTACTTCTTTTTCTATGTTTGATGTGTTTGTGTGTCTTTTTGTTGTTGTTCACCTCCTTGTGTATCTATGTGTGTCCCCCTTCTTCTCCAATGGCTACTGCCCTTTTATATGGAGAGAGAGTTTTAGAATGTCGTGATGTCAAATGCGTCAGCCACATTGTCCAATGTCACACAGTGGCTGGAAGCTCACATGCCCCAATGCCATAGCTAATGATGGATGTTCCCTCTAACAGTAGGTTCCTTTATAGGTATCCTCTTGATTGGGCTACATGGAGAGCACATGGAGCTTGTATGGCTGCATGCTGTTCAACCAGAGTATGCAACTTGTACATGGTGAGCTGAGCTAATTGATCCAAGGGTACAGATATTTTCCTTGTGTGGGCCCCTTTTTGATCTCGTCACACCTTGCATCCACACTTTCATGTTGAGTGCTTGCGTTTCTTCACCGAACAATCTTTCTTTTCGAGCTTGATGCTCGCTTCAAGCTAAAAGGCGTCCTAGCCTCCTCTACTTAGTCTAGGCTTCTTTGCTCAGTCTGGGCTGAGAATTTTTCCCATACAACAATTACCCCCTAGTTTTCTAAGGTCGAGGCGAGCCTAAAAAACTAAGTCTTCTACGGTCAAATCTCATTAATGTTGTTCTGTCTAGTCTTGTTGCTTGCAATTTTTTCATCTGTCTTCATCTTTTTAGCTGTTCGGTGGATATCATGCATTGTTAGGTGCTATATTTAACGGGATACAATTGACTTGCCATCTCACTTTTCAAAGCGTCAAGGGCTATAGGCGTTTTGAGGATATCGAAGCAACACTGTAGCGCTTTTTCTCCCTATAAATACAAGTGTTGGTGGGTTAGAGTTTCATCATCTGCTATCAAATCACTTGCTCTGAGATTTGTGAGCGATTTTAGTTTTTTGGGTTTTCTTATTCTGTGCTTTCTGTTCCCTGCTCTAAAGATGTTGTCCACCAGTGGTCATGTGGAGAAAAACATTGGTTTTTTCATATAATGATGTTCTTGAGATCATCGTAACCATCAAGAGGCGTCTGGACTAGTTCGTTTCACTATGGCCTCTGTTGTGACGATGGTGCTAGTCTTTGAATGTGCCTCATGGATGAGGAGGTCTTGGGAAAGTTTAGCATTGTTATCGGACATCTCTCGCATAAATTTCTAGTGGTCAAATCAAATTCTTATCAAATTTAATAAACCTCACATAATAGAAATCTTGGCCCATTAAATTCAATAAGTAGGAAACTATTTCTTCTTATATCACCATTTAAGCTATGATTCATTTCCCTGTCTCTAGTTTCGGATACCTCATATAATAGAAATCTTGGTACCCTAAGATAGTTAAATCCAACCCATTATATTTTCTTAAAATAGAATTCCCATTATACCCTCATATAATATAAATCTAGGGTGTAATGAAAATTTTCTATCCAAGAACTATGATAATCAATTCTATGTCACTTAATTTTAGTTTGTTATGAAAACTTTTAGTTGATAGTTTTAGTCATTTTACTTTAATTTATAATTTCATCAATCTTATCCCTTAATTTTAGTTTGTTATTTAAATTAAGGCATTGTTATTAGGGTTATTGGTTAGCTTACAAATCTCTATGGGATCGACCCTTGCATTTGCATCTATACTACAATAGCAATTCTTGCACTTGCGAAGAAGTAAATTTGTTCATCAATGGTCATGTTGACGCTAATGTCAAGCTTTTTCCATTTCATCTGATAGGTTGGCACCTCGATTACCGAAATGACAGTTGTTTTTCTCATCCCAGATGATGCCATGTGGATTGGATGGAAGGTTTTGATTATTCCTTGTTTGGGCGTACTATAAAAAGCATGTCACACCCAGGCTTTCTTACTTTTGAGTTTTGAAAGCTTCCTTCTCAAACTAATCTTTTCTCTCAGGGTTTGAAAGCGCGACAAATTTGCGTAGGTTCCACCAATATTTCTACGAAAATCTCCCAAAGTAAGTCGTTCCCTTCCTTTTCTCTTTCCCATTTTTGTTGTCAATACTTTTTGACAAAAATGTGTTAGGTCACCTGAAGGCGGTTTCACTAGATGGCCAGCAGTAGCAACCAAGTTACTGGTTAGAGGAGAGAGACGTTCTAAAGGTCAGAGGATTTGAAGGGGACCGCCCTAGTGACGTCGGGGGTACGATGGTGAGGGTCGAAGACACCAACTCTAATGAGGGTATTGTCCTAACAACGGTGTGTGTGCTGACTGACCACTCTCCTTCCCCCTGCCCGAGGACAAACTAATCCATGTCCTTGAGGATTATGGGCTGCCCATCGAGCTATAGGTAACAAATAGTCATTCGCTTGAGAATCCACCTGATGGCTGGGTGGCGATGTCGAATGTCCTCTTGAGGTGTGGCATGTCAGTCCCACCTCACTGCTTTATCTCTCAGGTTTTGCAACGGATCAGGATCGCTTCACTATAGATGACGGCCAACTCCTATCTTTATTTGGTGAGCATGTACATCACCTTCCAGAAGGCCAGTTTGGGAGAGCTCATGGTGAGTGAGTTCATCTATGTCTATAGTCTGAAGAAGAGCAAATGAGGGGCCTACTAACTTTCCAAGGCGAACTAGCCTAGTCTTTATGGGATGGTGGGGATCCTTAGCAAGATCAATGGTTGGGACTCTGATTATTTCTTTTTCCGATGGAGTGGGAATGTCCCTTCCATTCATGGGTTGTTAGGACAACTAGTCATGTCTAGCCTAAGGTCTCTAAAAATTTCAAGCATTGGATCCCGTAATTCTCTGGGCTCTTTTAGGACGAATGCCACGTGGGGAATCGATTATGCTTGAGAATCTGATCAATTCTGGCTTCTACCCCTATGTCTACAAAGTTTTAGACCATATTCTCTAAGGCCAAAAAAGACTAGTAAGCAGGCTTGCTTGGCTTCTTGTCTCATATGAGGTGGTATGCATGCTAACTTCGTGTTCGTTTATGCAGGGATGCACCCCTGGAAACCGGATCAAACTCCTAAAGGGCCTATTCCAAGGAAAACGATCCTCAAGTGCCAATAATCCAGCAGGCCGAAGAAGAAACCTACCGTTGTAGTTTTGAAAAGGGGAGAGGAAGATATTGAGGAAACTGCTCTTGCCTCGATCCCTTATAAAAAAGCAAGATTGGGCAACGCGAAGGCCCCTTCCTCGTCATCCGATGATGGCGAGGAGTTAAATGCTGTAGGGATCCCCTCCCATATTTCTCCCAAGGTGACTATGTTATATGAGACGGTCACCTTGGATATGTTCGAAGAGATGGAGTAGATGTCTCTTTTGGAGAAGTTACACGCACTCTCGTCGATGTTTTTGAGGGTGAGTTCCTTCTCATTTGTTGTTTGTTCCTCGTGTTTCTTGGTTTGAACGTTTGGAAATTTATTCCTTTGAAATGTTTGTTCTTTCCAAGAAACTTAGTGAATCTTCTTGCCAAGAAGTTGATTTCATATTCTCTATAAAGGAATCACCTTCCTCTTCTTCATTTATCGTCTTGAGAGCAATCTCCCTCTTTTATTGGCTTTCATCCTCCTTTGGCTTTCTCTTCATCTTAAAAGTTAACAAGCTACCAATGAGCTTATCCATTTTCATCTTGGTGAGATCGTTGGATTCTTCAATCGCGATCACCTTCATTGTCCAACTCTCCGGCAATGAATGAAGGATTTTCTTTACAAGCTCAAGAGTTTTAAAACTCTTTCCAAGACCTTTGAGGTCATTTATCAAGTTGGAAAATCTTTTGTACATGTTGGTGATGCTTTCTCCGGATTCATCTCAAAATGCTCATAGTTGCAGAATAGCATCTCAATCTTTGATTCCTTCATTTGACTTGTTCCTTCGTGAGTTGTTTGAAGAATTTCCCATGCATCTTTGGTTGTTTCACATATCAGAACTCTTCCAAACTCTGTAGCATCAAGAGAACAAAAATAATGTTAAGTGTTTTATCATTTAAACTTAATTTCTTTTCATCATTAGTCGTATTATTTTCTTCTCTTTTTGGATGACCTGTATTAGGGTCCATGGGAACTTAATTCCCTTGTTCTACTATTTTCCATAAATTGTAATCAATGGACTTAATATGAAGTCTCTTTCTAATTCTCCATTGTGCGTAGTTTACACCACAAAACAATGGGGGTCTTGTAGTACAATGACCTTCATTAAAGAGAGATGTTGATGTACTAGCCATATCTAGATTGATTAACTCTTGAAACCGTTAGGTTTTCTACACAAGAGCCCAAGCTCTTATACCAATTGTAAAACCCTATATGGCAAACTATTCCTAGAGGGAGGGTGAATATGAATCTATAAAACTTCCATCAACCCAAACAAGTTATGAACATCAAGCACCAACAAAGATAGACAATAAATAAGAATGATGCTAAACAATAAGGATAAGCAATGTTAAGTAATAAATGTAAGCAATGAACGAGTGCAAATGACAATGATGCTTCAAGTAAATATGCAAGGAATGATAAATGGGTTGAGACAGAAGAAATGTTTAGAGATTTATTGTGGTTTAGAGCTCTATCCACAAGCCTCCTACATCCACTTCTTCAAGGCAACCTCTTTGAAGTTCCACTAGAATCGGACTATGCCAAATACACTAGTTTGACAAGATTTCCCCTCTAGATTTACAGGATTTCACCTACAAGATGCTTGAATAAAAGTAAGTGAAGGATTGCCTCTTAAACTAGGCTTGAACACACAACAAGAACAATACTCTCAAATGTTTTCAAATGAGTACAAGAGAATGATGATTTGATTTGGATTTTCAGCTTAAGGGATTATGTGAGAATGTTTTTTATATGACTTTGTATCTCTGATATTCTCTATGTCTTTCTTAGCAATAAAATGCCCTATCTATTGCTCATCTCTTTCCTTTGAAGCAAAGAGTCCTTGATGCATTTAATGAAACTATGAAAAGCCTGTAGACATAGAGGAACGTGTGTTCCACCATCGCAAACAGTTGTTTCTGACACCAACGGCCATTTCGTACAACTTTAGGATTTCTGGTATGATCGTTCCACCATCACGAATGGTCGTACCAAATCACAAATAGTCATTCTACCACAGGGAACAGTTGACCCATTGGCTCTTTATAAATCCATAAGAATTCAAGAAGCATGCACGACTTCCTGGCACAATGACGTTCTGCTAGGAACAATCCTTGAGTGTGAACAGTCATTCCACCATGAGGAACGGTTGTTCCACTTTAGATACACGAACTTCAACTTGATATTCAAGGCTTGTATTCCAAGATTTTTCAAATGCGTAAAATATTTGAATTTTGAGTACTTTGACTTTTGACTTGGATGGAACGAGAGTGTTACTTGGTCGTGCTGTTGTGAGCGACTTGACTCTATTTTGGGCAAAAGCATGCACGATCATGTGAAATGTTGTTGTGTTGAGAGGAATGTACATCTGGGCAACTTTGTGATACAATGAAGAGTCGTTCCTTTGTCCTACACGATCGTACCGACTAGAAAAAGTACATTTTGTTTTTGGGTATGACTTCTTGTCATACCTAGCATGTTTGTTAGAGAACCAATCAACTCTTTGGTTAGTTTTGGCACGCCAAAAAACATGAGGGCTCAACAAAGGCTTTTTACCATTGTTTATATAAAGATGTATAGACTAAGATATATAAAATATGAGTTCAAGAGTTTGATTCATGGTTAAAGAGGATTAATTCTTGAATTATATAACAAAATAAAGTAATAATAATACTATGTATTCTAATTTTTAGATCACAAATGTTATGACATTAATTAATTAGAGTAATATGAATGAGGAAATAAGATGACAAATAATGTGCAATATGTTGGATAGAAAACTCAAAACGACATCACTCAAGGGGAAGTGAAACGGCAGCGTTTTTTTCTTTAGACTTTAGTAGCTTAGCTTAGCTAAACTCACTTGCTACTATTCTTCTTTTTCAGTAGTTCATTATAAATTGTAAAAAATGTTGTAAGTTCATTAATCAATTCAATAGAAACAGAAGAAAGTTCTCGATATTTTCCTTCTCTCTCTCTTTCTTCAACTATTTTTCTCTTCTCAAGACAGACAATAGTTGTTAGTGCAACATCATTTATGATAAAAAATTACGTGACATATTTATGGAATTTTAATAAAATTAAATGAAATTTGATCAATAAAATGTTAATCCTAAACATATGTATTATAAAATTTAGGAACATATTGATATCTATTTACACAAATTAAATAATCTTTGATGTTACTTTACAAAATGTTTTAAAAAAATATATTAAAAAAAAGTATTAACAAAATTTAGGAACATATTTGATACCATTTTTCAAAAACAATTTGGAAAAGAAAAAAAATTAACATTCATAACATTATAAATTTAACCATCAGATATTGTCAAAGAACTAATTTGGAAGGCCATCTCCTTTTATAGTGAAAATAGTTTTCTTCCAATAATTAATTCATAATATTAAAATGAGATCAATTAAACGGAATGAAAAATAAACGGACTGTTCGACCTTATTTTAAGATATATAACCGCAGCCTGATGAGAAAATCTGAAATTATATGAAAGCATATGAATTGTCGATGATCAACAAATTGTTCCTATCATGCTTTTTCTTATTATTCTCTTTCTCAAAGTTCATCTTTTGCATTTGCTTATGCTTTATTTCTTTCTTTTTCTGCAACTTTTTCTTTTAAGCAATTATATAAGGTTTTCTTTTTCTATCATTACGCAAGTATATCAATTACTTTTCTTTTGGTTGGGATTTCCATCATTCAGTCAAGTATCTTTGTCATATTTCAAGATTTTGTGTACATCAAGAATTTTCTTTTAAGTAATTATATACGATTTTGTCTATAAATATGAGTAACATGGTCTTATAATCAATTTTACAGCAACCTTTTTTTTAACTTCACCCTCTTAAATTCATTTCTATTTGAGCAACCAAGAACAAATGGCAGAAGAATTCTATTAGACGTTGCGGGGAAAATCTTGGGACGCTGGGGTCCCTGGCTGTTCGAGAAGGCATATTGGCATGGGGTGTTAAAGACGAGATTCAGAAACTCAGGACCACTGTCAACACTATCAAACTTGTACTCACGATGCTGAGGAGCAGCATAGCAGAATAACCCTGTGGTGATAGATTGGATTGAAAGGCTCAAAGATGCATTTTATGAGGCCGGTGACTTGCTAGATGATTTCTCTCACTCATTTTTCACAACAAGAGGCTTTGGGTGGAAATAAATGGTAAAAGAGGTAAGGATCTTCTCTCTCCAAATCTAATCAAATTATGTATAGTTTTAAAACTGCTTATAAGATTAAGACTGTTAGGGGGAAACTAGAAATGATTAAAAGTGTATCGGGATTTCCACCATAGTGAGAGTCTTGAGAAAAAGAGTGATGAATAGAAAGAGAAACACACTCAAGAATCATGAATATAGAAAGAGAAACACACTCTTTTGTACATGCAGAAAAGGTTATAGGAAGAGATAATGATAAAAACAAAGTTGTAAATCTTTGTTGGACTCAAATGTTGATGAGAATGTTTCAGTCATTTCCATACTTGGCTTGGGAGGATTAGGAAAGTACACTTGCTCAGCTTTTATACAATGATGAGAATATCATAAAACATTTTCAATTAAATGTGGGTGTGTGTATCTACAGCTTTAAGGTGAAAATAATTGTGGAAAAGATCTTAAAACTCACTAGTAAGAAACCTGAAGGACTTAATTAAATAATTACAAGATCCCTTCGAAATAACATTAAAGGGAAAAAATATTTACTAGTTTTGATGACATATGGAATGAGGATCCCAAGAAATGGGATGAATTAAAAAATTTGTTAATGGACGGAGAGAGGGAGTAAGATATTGGTCACTACACTTAGTGAGCAAAATCGCTAGGGTTACTAGTAAAATTAATCTTATATCTATCCCTTGAGAGGACTTGATGAAAAAAAGTCTTGGTCTTTGTTCACACAAAAAGCCTTTGAAAATGGGATAGAGCCTAAAGATTCAAAACTAGTAGAGTTTTGAAAGGGGATTGTAGCAAAGTGTGGAGTAGTACCTCTTGTAATAATGACAATAGGGCAATTACTTTATGGTAATAATAATGAAGATGATTGGTTACATTTCAAGGATTCTGAAATGTCAAAAGTGTTTAAAGAAGAAAGTGATATTTGCCATTGCTCAAGTTTAGTTATGATCACCTCCCTCATATTTAAACAATGTTTTACTTACTGTGCATTATTTCAAGAGATTATAAAATAAGAAGCAAAATAATTTGTTTTGATGGCACAAGGGTTTCTTCGGGCATCAAACAAGGAATGTCTAGAAGATTGTGGTATAAGTATTTTATGGCTTTAATTTTGAGGTCTTTTTGCAAGATCCTGAATATGAGAATGGGGTAATGTAATTGCATGTAAGATACATGGTCTTGCACGACCTGCACAATTAGTTGCGGAATTGAATGCACCATAGAAATGTTAATAGGGTTAAAATGTAGATGTAAATGTCGTCATCTATCACTAGATTGTGGTGAAGTAAAACGATCACTGAATTTTTCAGTTAAATTATATAGTGCTAAAATATAAGAAGTTTACTTTTATTTTATCAATCAAATTGGGAATTCGACTTGGTTGACGATAATGAAATTTTGTCAAAGTATATACTCTTGCGAACATTGGATTTGGAGGGTTAAGGTTTCAAGCTTGTGTTCAAATGGTGAATTGAAGAGTTCAATCAGTGAATTGAAGCATTTACGCTATCTCAATCTTTCTATATGCATATAGAAATACTTTCAATTCGTTGTTGAGGCTATGGAATTTGGAAACATAGATCTCTCTTGTTGTGATAAGCTTAAGGAACTACCAAGAGGTATTAGAAAAATCTCCAACCTTAGGCATCTTATAAATAAGAAATGTGATTCGTTAATTGGAATGCCCTCTGGACTGGGGTTTTGGGTAATCTTCAGACTCTATCATCATTTGTTGTAAGTCACACAAAAGGATAAACGGTGGATTAGAGGAATATGAATGGGTTGAAAAACTTGAGAGGAATATAAAATTTAAAATTTAAAATATTAGGAAAACGTAAGTTGTCAACTTAGAAAATGCAATTTCTTCGGTCTCTAATATTAGACTGGGGGAGAAGTGATGGTAAAGAGGATCAAGGGATTGATGAAGTGGTGTTAGAAGGTCTAAAGCCACACCCAAATCTGAAAAAATTGATATAAGTTCATTTATGGGTGTGAAGTTGTGTACTGGCTTTCCTCCCTTACAAATCTAACTTCAATTAGTGTGAGAGAATGTAAGAGATGCCAACATACTACCCACCGTTGGGTCAATTACCTCATTTGAAGAGTTGTCTCTTGCATATCTAGATGATGTGGAATACATTTCAGAGGAACGATGAACAATTATTCAACATTCTTCCCATCACTTAAGGAACTCATACTCTTAATTGTCGTAAATTAAAGGGTTGTGGAGGAGAGTAATGATATGGAAGTATAGAATTTCCTTCATTTCCTGTCTTTCCAAATTGTATATCCAAATTTGCCCCAAATTGACGTTCTGCCACTGTATCCATCTTTGGAAGAACTAAATTTGTCTGAGACCAGCTCAAAATCGCTGGTACAGACGATGATGTTGATGAATGAGTGGGAGCATCAACTTCCTCCAACTTTTCTGCCCCTCTCTCATTTAAGTCAATGCAATGTTTAAATTCCTGATCTAAAATCCCTACCAATGGATAGGGTGCAATTGTGCAAAGCTCACTTCTCTAGTGGAGTTGAAAATTTGTCATGTCCAACCCTCACTGATCAAACCATACAATTTCCCCCTTCACTCCATATGTGACTATTACATCCATTGAAGAACGTGACTTTCTCATGGATGAGAAGCAAAAGCAAATTCTCCAGACAATGTACTTCTATACCATACCTCCTTATAGATGAATTCTGAGACAATTCTTCTTCTTCAACAGGTTAATACTTCTCTTCAATAATCAATCAACCTTTCTTATTGTGTTTGAATTATTTTTAAACTTCTTTTAAAGGATTGTCCTTTTATCTAATGCAGAGCATGAACTGTATTAGGGGTGAGCACGGGTAGCGGGTAGAACGAACCCGGGGGTAAGAACCAGAACCGGAACCGGAACCTACCCAGAACCTGTACTGTGCGGGTATGTCCGATTCCAATTTTTTGGAACCGCTACTGTGCGGTTCCGGTTCCGGTTCTTACTCCTGGAGGAACCGGACCGGAACCGGACCGGAACCGTAAAAAGGGTACCCTGTTGAAACCTGTAAGGGGTACCCTGTTTGACCTGTTTTGGAACCTGTTTGGAACCTTTTGAACTGTTTGGAACTGTTTTTGAAACCTTTTTGGAACCTGTTTTGAAACCTTTATTGGAACACCTGTTTTTTGAACCTGTTTAGAACCTATTTTGGAACCTGGACTATAATGAAATATTTGTGAAATGTAAATAATGGGGGAGTTCTATTATTTTACATATAAAAAAATTTAAAATAGAAAAAGTTAAATTTTTAAATACCTATAAATAATATACGAATACAATTATACTTATTACATATAAATTACACCATATTAAAAGCTTTAATATATTATATACTTATATTGTTTTGATCAATTAAGTGAATAATTGGAGTTATGTCCAATTAAAAGTGTTTTACATTTTTAATGTTATTAAAAGAATTATTTTTGAATAAAATAGTATATTTGTTGAGTAATATATATTTAGTTATTACTTTAATTATCAAGTTCTAAGTATCTATAAAATTAGTAATTATTATTATTATGATATTGATAACATTAAAATTTAATTACTAGTTAAATATCATACTTAATCAATTATAACATTACATTATAGTTAAATGATTACTTAATTATTATGATTTTATAACATTACTTAATTGATTTATAGTATATTAATTATAGCATACATTAATTGATTACTACTTAATTAATTGACTTTATTATAACATTAGTAAACTTAATTAAATGATTAAAATTTAATTAATTATATATTACATTAAAAATTTATAGTATGATTATTTAATAGTTAATTCACTATAACATTACATTATAGTATGATTATATAATTAATTATAAACTTACATAATTAATAATTACTTAATTGATTATGAGTTATGATATTATGTTTTAAACATTAGTAATTACTAATTTGCTACATAAACATTAGCACAGTACTATATTAAATGATAAGAAATTTATTAATTATAACATTACCTTATAAACATTTCATATAAACATTAATTAACATTACATTATAGTTAAATAATTACTCAATTAAATTATAATATTATTATATTACATTATATATGATCATCTTACTTAATTATAGCATTACATAGTTAAATGATTACATAATTACATAATTAGTTATGAATTATACATTACATATAAACATTAGTAATTACTAATTTACTATATTATTACATTACTTAATTAAACGATTAAAATTTAATTAATTATAACATTACCTTATATATTTATATATAATTACTTAATCAATATAACATTCTATTATAAACATTAGTATTTAATCAAATTTGAAATTTAATTAATTATAATATTAAATTATAGATTTATAGATGATTATTTAATTCATTATCATTACATTATACTATTATAGTATGATCATAATTAATATAACATTACATAATTAAATATTACTTAATTGATTATGAGTTATGATATTATATTTAAACATTAGTAATTACTAATTTACTATATAAACATTAGCACAATACTTAATTGAATGATAAGAATTTAATTAATTATAACATTATCTTATAAACATTTCATTATAACATTATAAGCATTACATTATAGTTAAATAATTACTCAATTAAATTATAATATTATAATATTACATATATTATGATTACTTACTTAATATAACATTATATGTAAATGATTACATAATTACTTAATTAGTTATGAATTTATAACATTACTTATAAACATTAGTAATTTACTATACTATTACATTACTTAATTAAACGATAAAAAATTAATTAATTATAACATTACTTTATATATTTGTATATGATTACTTAATCAATTATAACATTTCATTATAACATTAGTATATTAATTAAATAATTTGAAATTTAATTATTATAATATTAATTATAGATTTGTAGTTATGATTACTTATTCATTATAACATTACATTATACTATTTATAGTATGATCATATATTAATATAACATTACATAATTAAATAATTACTTAATTGATTATGAGTTTGATATTATATTTTAAACATTGTATTACATTTACTACATAAATATTAGCACAATACTTATTAAATGATAAGAAATTTATTAATTAAACATTACCTTATAAACATTATTAAGCATTACATTATAGTTAAATAATTACTCAATTAAATATAATATTATATATTACATTATATTATGATCACTCTTATTTATAGCATTATATAGTTAATAATTACATATTACTTAATTAGTTTGAATTTATAGCATTAACTTATAAACATTAGTAATCTACTATACTATTACATTACTTAATTAAACGATTAAAAATTTAATTAATTATAACATTACTTTATATATTTTAATATGATTACTTAATCAATTATAACATTCCATTATACATTAGTATATTATTAAATAATTTGAAATTTAATTAATTATAATATTAAATTAGAGTTTGTAGTATGATTACTTAATCATTATAACATTCCATTATACATTATAGTATGATCTATAATTAATAAACATTACATAATTAAATAATTACTTAATGATTATGAGTTAGGATATTATATTTAAACATTAGTATTACTAATTTACTACTAATATAGCACAATACTTAATTAAATGATAGAAATTTAATTAATTATAACTTACCTTATAAACATAATTAAGCATTATTATAGTTAAATAATTACTCAATTAAATTATAATATTATTATTACATTATATTTTGATCACTTACTTAATTATAGCATTATATAGTTAAATAATTACATAATTACTTAATTAGTTATGAATTTAAGCATACATTATACATTAGTAATCTACTATACTATTACATTACTAATTAAACGATTAAAATTTAATTATTATACATTACTTTTATATTTTAATATGATTACTTAATCAATTATACATTCCATATAACATGTATATTAATTAAATGATTTGAAATTTAATTAATATAATATAATTATAATTTGTAGTAGATTACTTAATTCATTATAACACTTACATTATACTATTAGTATGATCATATTAATATAACATACATATTAAATAATTACTTAATTGATTATGACATTATATTATAACATTAGTAATTTACTATATTTACACAATATTTAATCGAATTATTATATTTATTAATTATACATTATATTAAATTTATGGTATGATTATTAATTAATTATAACATCTATTATAAACAATATTATATCTTAATTAAATGATTAACATTTAATTAATTATAATATACATTATACTTAAATAATATATTACTTAATAAATTATAACATTACAATTTACATTGTAGTAGGACGCTTAATTAATTATAACATTACAATTTACATGTAGTATAATCACTTATAATTATAACATTACTTGTTTCTAATATTAAATTTACTAAATTTATTTGGTATATTATAATACCCAATTACCAATTATACATTAAATTAATAATTTATAATATTAATAATTTATTATTAACTATCAAATAACCCCTGGCAAATGCAATGTTAGTAATTAGTATTAAGAATTGTTGTTTGTTTAAATGATTTTGGTGAAGTTATTTTATGTGAATTGTGATGAATATTGTTTGTGTTTTGTTTTGATTGACGAATTTTATGATGTGTGATGAATTGATTGAATTCAAGCGTTGCTTAGAGATTGCAGGTTATGAGTTACATTGGACACAAATGAATGAATACGAAAATTTGTTGGGTGTATTTGTAAACTTATAAGTGTTTTTTGTTATTTTTTAAACTAATAGGGGGGTAATTGATTTTTTAGGGTACTGGAAGAACCAACGCGACCTGCATTTTAGGTTCCGGTCCTTAACTTGAAGAACCTGTACTGTGCGGTTCCGGTTCCGGTTCCTTTTTTTGGGAACCTGTACTGTGCGGTTCCGGTTCCGGTTCCTTTTTTTGGGAACATGTACTGTGCGGTTCCGGTTCCGGTTCCCCGAAAAAGTGCAGGGTACCCGGAACCGCTTACCCCTAGTTTTACCTGCAAATTAACAAGAAATTATCTCTGTTGGTTAGCATATGATGTGCAAGACGTGTATATATACGGATAACTCATCTAATAAAGCTTAATTTATAAGATACGCAATGGGCAATCAGAATCCAAACAACATTAATTAGTACAGAAAAGAACAGGTTCACAATTCATTTTTTGAAAATTACTATCAAACGCAAACTAAGGTACATATTTAATCTATAAAAAGCATCAGATATATTACCTAGCATTTGCTATTACTTGCATGATTACCAAATCAGCACAAAATTGTAGATTCAATAATTTCTGTAATGTTCTTCCATCACTTTGCAAATAGAGTAGCGATTGATGAAACTTCAGATAATTTGAAGAGGTGAGATGAATTAGAAAAATGGCTGATTGAGCAGGCAAAATTTGTTTTCATCAAAAACAAAAGTGCAATGTAATAAAGGATACAATTACCATTCAGGTTTTGAATGCCAATTGGTGTAAACGGCAATTCAACAAACTTTGAGACGTGTACAAACAATGTATCTCATGATTCATTGACCATTTAAGATAGAATAAATCAATTGACTGCAATTCAATTAAAAAAGCTGTCAAATTTCAGATTTTTAAATCGAGATTTTTTGGATTCAATAATAAAAATTTTAGATTGCTATATGTATAAAAATTCCTTGCAAAAGTGAAAGAATTGGAATAAATTAATGAATAGGTAAAGATAAGTACCATCCAATTAATTACAAATTCCAAGTCATTTGCCCCTATTGAAAATGTAAGAAGTTAGTTATGATAAACGGATAAAGTTAGCCCGAACACCCCAGTTTTCCAAAAAAAAAAAAAAGGATAAACGGATAAAACAAGAGACTATTTTTGACCCATAAAACAAATAAGAAAGTAGTCAATTATAATAAGAAAGACTTATTGATTACTTTCAAGAGAAGTAATTTATTTTTATTTGTTTCAGAAAGAGTGAAAGTGAGAGGTTTTAGGGTTAAAAGAAGGGGAAAATCATGGCAGAAATTAAGGTATATAAAGCCAATTTATTTGTTGGTATTTTTCCGTTAATATATTTATGATACGATATTACGTTAGCATTTGCACCATGTATAATGTTTACTAGACCACTAATTTTCATTTTTCTTTTTCAATTAATGCTAGATTAAATTTTTAAAGATGACATTTGTAATATTTTATAATATAAACCATAAAATTATAAGACCTATAATTCTATGATTTTTATACTCAGTATCAACATTTTCATGTGTATTAGTAAAAAGGCCATTTCACTCTTATCTTTATTAGAGGCACCATCTAGAGGTGGAACAAATGGACCAAGTTAGGCGGGTCAACCCTAACCCGGCCCGCAATGAAGAGGGTTGAACCCGGCCCGCCTTAACACGGCAGCAACCCTCGGACGGGCCGGGTTGCAAAATGGCAACCCGCCAACCCGCGGGTTACTGTTTTGTCCTTTCTAAAGAAAGGACCGCCAACTCACGGGTTGGCTGTTACACACCAACGGCCAACGTGCCGGGTTGGCCCAAAAAAAATTAAATTTTTTTTTTCAAATTACCCCTTTATCTTTGAAATATAGCAGTTGGAGGGGTCTTTTTCGTCATTTTCTTTTCCCATTTTTTCTATAAATTGGCCCTAAACTCTCACATTTTTCTCACAACTCAAATTCTCTCATTCTCTCATATTCTCTAATCTCTCAAGTCTCAATTATTCATTTATTCTCTTAATCTCTTTGTTATCAATTTGCTCGTATTTTAATTTTTATTAGATTTTGCAATTTTTAATTCATATTTTCAATTTTCCAAATTCCAATTCTCTTTCTTTAATTTTTATTTCTTCTACATCAATTTTTTTTTTCAACTACAATTGATAGATATTTCTCTCCCATCAATTACAATGATGAAGAAAACTAATATCCTAGTCCTAGTCTCACTGATTTTACTAACATAAGTGCAGGCGGAGATTTAAATAGTCTCGGTTTCCCATTCTCAAAATCCGATACACCTCAAAATATGCCCCCGATTACAATAGCTCTGGTGGTTCTAGAAGTCGTCCTCGTCTAACTTCATCTCAAGCTGAGGCGGGTTGATCAACTGCTGTCGAAACTGAAGACAGACACACATCAGACGTTTGGGCGCATTTCGACAAGTTTTACGAGACAGAAAATGGTGTTCAAGTCAAGAAAGCGAGATGCAAATACTGTGGAAATATTTATAAAGCTGATTCAGGTAATGGTACTAGTACTTTAAAAAGGCATGCTAATAAACATATTAATCAACATGGAAATAGAGAAAGCAATCAAACTCAAATAACTAATATGGGTACTACTTGGCGTTATAATTCTGATGTATATAGGGAACAGTTAGCTTTATATCTTTGCTATAACTGATCAACCTATTAATATGGCTGAAGAAAATATTTTGAAAGATTTGTTCAAATTCATTTTTTCCAGGATTTAAAACTATCTAAAACTGCAACTAGAAATGATTTAATAAAATTGTTTAGAAAAAATAGAATTAAAAAATAAAATACATACTTGTCAGTTAGTGTGACTCTAACTGCCGATTCAGTGGTGAGCAACAAGATTATATTTGTGACTAGTCATTATTTGATAATGAATATAAATTAATAAATCTTTATTAGGATTTAGATTAATGGATTTTGTTCATAGTGGTCAACAAATTTATAATAAAATTGTTGAAGCTTTAGAAGATATAGAATTGTTAGTAAATGTGATAGTTTACTTTAGATATGCAAGTTCTAATAGTAAAGCTATAGATTATTTTCAAAGTAATTATCTTTTATATAACAATTTGAAGTTTTTTCACCAACGTGTGCATGTCATGTTATAATTTAATTGTTAAAAGTGGTATGAAAAAAATTAAAGAAAATTATGATAGATAGAACTGTTTAGCTTGGATTACTGGTAGTAAAAAAATGCTGAATTTCAAGACGCTTGTATAAAATCAAATAGTCTCCTAGAACTTTTGCATTAGACATGTCTGTTTAATGAATAGTACTTATTTAATGCTTGATTCATGTTACCTTATGCTAATATAATTAGTTTATTTTGTAGCAAATAATAGAGGTCTTCAGTTTTGGTAGAAATATTGGAAATAGCTAAAGTATTTCATTCTTTTCTTAAAATTTTTTACCAATCCACTTACAACTTTCTGGTGTGTATTATCCTACTAGTCCATTGGTAAATACATACAATTATAAAAATTTTCGAGTTATTTATAAAAACAAAGACAATGAATTTTAAAAGCACCAATAAAGGCAATGGAAAAAAAAAATTTAAATATTGGGAACCCATTCCTTTTCTTTATTGTTTAGGTGCTATATTTGATCATAGAATTAAATTAGCAGGTTTAGAAAATGATTTTGCCAATTTATTTGAAAATTTACAAACCGAAGTATAGCCAATCAAATAGGAAGTAAAATAGACTTTTCGAAGTATATTTCCAATATGAAACATGTATGGAACCCACAAAAAAGCTGAAACATCCAAGGAGCTGCATCAGAAGAAATAAATGAAGACTTCTACTCTTGAGGTGCACTGAATAGGCCGAAGAGCCCCGATCCGAAGCACAACCTCCTCTTCAGAAGCTCCACCAACAACACTACTAATGTACTGTCTTCCATGCAATCGCAAAGTAATGATCTCAACAATATTTGGCAACCCTTGAAATGTTACCAGTAGATCCATAACAGAGAGCCAACATTGATCTCTAGACTATTGAGGGCCGGAAAATGTATTTTTCCGGTATTATCAAGACTTGTTCTTGATGTTTTCGTGTTTCTGTCTCAACCATCTCATCCACAAAGATTTAGTGCAAGTGGAAGAATTAAAATGAAAGGAAACTAACTTTCTCCCAAAATGATTGAAGTCCTCACATGTCTTCGAGACTGGGAACAGTTGCGCCATCAAATCATACAAGGTTGTCGACGACACTTTAATAGAATCATTTCAATTTTGTAATATAGATGATATGGATGAGGGAGGTCCTAGTGAACCCCAAAATTAGTTGTTTTGTAAATGTAAATTGTAACTTGTAAATTAATTGTCAATTATGCACTCTTTTTCCTTACCAGTTTTTGTTCCATTGGGTTTTTCTTGGTAAGGTTTTTAACGAGACATAATTATGTAATTTCTTATTTATTTTAATAAATGTGATGCATGCTCTTACCCATGTAAAATGTAGCAAGTAAACTAGTCGCTCAGTAATAAAAAGATGAGTAGGATATCGTTCCCACGAGGATTGTTAGCAAAGCACAATTTCCTAATGTTATCAAGTTGAAGCAACGAATTCTTTGGATTGGTGGGAGCAAAATTTATTAAAACAACAATGAATTTTAAACAAGATTTAAAACGTAATTAAGAAAGCAATATGAAAACACGGAAAATCAATTCAAGCAAACGGGTAGGGTTTTGACTTGCTTGGATTTAAATGGGTTAAACCTAAAATACACTATATTCACATTCATGAGCAATGGTTGTAAATTGAACTCACTAATATGTTAAACATCACCTCTCGGGCTATGTTTTCCTATTCATCCTTATTAACCTTCCGCACCCAACAATTTGAAGATTAATAATTCCAAACTCATTAAGCAAAAGACCTAAAATGATTTATTAATTCCTGATCTATCTCTAGCATCCAATACTATAATGGTGATTACCCAAGCCTAACATGATTCATTTCTCAATCTCATCATGTCCATTACATACAGCATTAAAAATCAGAGTAACACACAACCACACTATTCATATGAAAATAACACATTAAACACTTAACACACAACCCACATATTCATATGAAATAAACACAATCAAACACTTAACCCATTTAAAATCCAAATACCAAATCAAAACCCTAACCCAAAATAGATTAGTTCATATTAAATCAATAATAAAAAACGAAAAACGGAAATAAACAAGTTTCAGCATAATGACCACTGAGATGAAAGATAAGAAATCTCCCTAAAGATGATCCTTTAGTCAAAATCCGAATCTTCTCCCTTTAACAAACTAAAAAGCTCAAAGTTTCCTCAGAAAAATGTAAAAGTGCTAACCCTAAAAGATGAAGGCCCCTGGGAAAAAGGTTAAGTTTTTTCTTTTATACTTAGTCCAAATAACCCCCCAAAACACCACAACACGAAACTGTGCGTTTAACAAAACTGAATATATGACTGTCGCCGCGGCGAAAAGAATTCTTCACCGCGGCGAAGAAGAAGCAATCCAAATCATCCGGCTTACTTCGCCGCGCAAGACAATCTTCGCCGAGGCGAAGCTTCTTGAAAAGTTCTGAAATTACAAAACTGCCACTCTGCTTGCTTCTTCGTTCGATTCTTCGATTCTCGGTGCTCTTCCTTGGGAACAAGCTTCATCGTGCTTTATCCTCTCCGGAACTCTCCTATCCTCTGAGATCCACTAATTTCTGAGTCAAAACTATCCAATTTTGTCCTTATTTGCTCAAAATGTCCATTTTAACCTGACACGAAAAGTAAAGAATTAAGCCACATTCAGGTCAAATGCACTAGAAAGTACCTGAAATCTGACAAAAAGGTCTAACAAAAATTGTATATTTACAGATTATCAACTACCCCCAAACTAAAGAGATGCCATCCCCGAGCATACAGTACAAAACTAACGAAAACATAGCACACAACAAAACACGAAAACACACACACAAAACTGAAAACACAAATGAACAAAACCAACAAAACTCAAATTCCACAGTGAATTGCCTAGAAGTTGCACATGTCTCAAAAATTGTTGAAAAATTATTAACAGGATGTTCAACAATCCAAGAAGTTATAAGCTACATCGACTGTCTTCCTCAATCGGTCCACCAAGTAGGTGATCCCCACTTCAATCCACATTCTAACTTGGGATTATTTTATGCAAAAATTGTAAAGTTTATCAAATGTGGTAGCTCCATAAGCCTAAATATCGAACTACTCTCCACTAATGAGGACTAAACACAGATGAAATCAAAAGGTCTTTAAAAGCTTGTAACGTTAGGCTCGGGTCTGGGCTCCAATAAAAAGGATGAAAACAAAGTAAGAGAACTCGGTTGTCCTAAAGCAAAACTAAAATCACGTCGAAACCCCACACTTCTCAACACCAATCGCACATGTCCACTAATTCACACACCTTCAAACGCGTATCTTTAAAACTTTTGATACCATAAATGCAAGGGAGACTCGTTAAGGTGTATGTGGCGTTGTTAAACCCGAGGTCACCAAGTACTGTTAGGCAGTTTTTAAGGCAGGTTCTGGTTCTAGCCGGTATACCCTTAAACTAGCAGCATTGTTTTTTTATTTTTTTAACATAACAATTGAATTGAATTGAGGTGACTACCTCTTTTGTTTTTATTCTTTTCTCTCAACCCCCACATCTTCTTTTGGTCTCTTCATCATTTTTCTTCTCTTAACCCCCAAACTGTTCTTTTGCTCATTTGTACACTCGTCTCGTTCTTTTTTGCACTAGACCGAATTCTCCTAAGGTACGATAAGTGTTTAGGATAAAGATTGACAATTTTTGTTGTTTTCCAAGAAAAATAAACAAAATTCATACGGCTCAAATGGGTGACTAGGGATATTTCATTCATGGGTCGCTAGAAAGGCTCAAACATTCCGAAAAAAAATGCCTAAATCATCTCCTCAACCATTAATCCTAGAATTTCGCCTCAAGCATTTCTCAACTAGGTTCTAGAGTCCACCACCATTATCAAGACTTTCCCTAATCGCATAAAATGAATCTAACATGCCGAAAAAATGAAAATGGTGGTTGACCACTCAACAACTTCAATCAAAATTCAGTCAATAAACATAAACTGAAGCATGCTTAACATTTCTCAACAATAAAAATTCAACATCCTATTCTCATCATTGATTTATACAATCATAATCGGCAAAATGAAACAACCAAAAGAAACAAAACAAAAATAAATTTTCTTTTTTCAGCAGTTTAAGGTGTACATGGCGTTGTTACCTGAAGTCGCCAAGTGCTGCTAGGCAGTTTTTAAGGTGTTACGGGTTCTAGCCAATATACCCTTAAATAATTTTTTTTTTTTTTTTTTTTTTTTTTTTTTTTTTTTTTTTTTTGCAGTTTAAGGTGTACGTGGCGTTGTTAAACCCGAAGTCACCAAGTACTGCTAGGCAGTTTTAAGGCGGTTACTGGTTTCTAGCCATAATACCCTTAAACTCGGTTTTAAGACTATTCCCTACCCCCAAACTAACTGACTTGTCCCAATGTTCCATTAGCACAAATTAGGAATAGAGAATAATACAAAATTAATAAAGGTACGAGAATGCTCCCTGGTTAATTCATGAATTGTCGCTCACAATGATCACCCGTTCTCGGACTTTTCATCATCCAAAATCTGTCAAAACCACAAACTGTGGTGTCCTTCATGTTAGAACATTCACAACTAACTTGAAAATATTACAACCTAATCTCGTCCTTTCAACAATTACAAATAAAAAAAAAAAACTAAACAACTAACAAAATAAACAAATCCAAACCAAATAAACTGAGTTTAACGTTTCAAATGGGCACAAATTAAGAAGAAATTAACAAACAAAACATAAACAAGGTGCTCCGGTTCGTCTTGTTCTTCCTCTTCTCTGTCTTTCTCCTCTCTTCCCTTCTCTTTCCTCTAGCCCATCCACTCATCCGAGTTCCAGTCGACCCATTGGTATGCTGAAGTGTCACCTAAGCTCCTTGAAGCTATGTGTCAGTAGCTCATGCATCCTCTCTGTCCGCTCCACCATCCAATCCTGACGTCTCTTCATATATTTCATCAGGCCCATCATTTCTTGCATCATCTCTTTTTGTGAACCTGTGGAGCTGGATGATGTGGCAAGGCTTGTTCTCTGCCTTTTTGCCCCTGCTCTTGGTTGCGCAGCTTCCGTTCGGTCAAGGTGTTTCTTGTAATAGTTTGAATCTAGAGTTGGAGCAGCATGAATACGCTGCTCATCATCTTGAACCTTGACCCCAGCGTTTAGGCACAAAGTTGTGATGAGATGCGGGAAACAGTAACTCGCTCGCCCCTGTTTGGATGCTAGCTTGACACTATTAAAAATGATGTCTCCCACATCCATACTCTTTCCTGTGGCAATAGAGTAGAGCAATATTGCCTTCTCATGAGTCACTGTGCTATAGTGCAATTCCGGCATTAATTTAGAACAAACAAAATACTGCCATAGCTGAGCCATTGGTATCAACTGCGTTCCTTTGAGTGTCTTCTTTTGTTTCTTAGACACTTCCCACGCTGCCCTAGGTTTCGCAATGACCGGCAGGATAATATCATCATCAAATTGTGATTTTTGAACTCCACATACTGATCATTGAAAATTTCGGGCAAGTTATAGAACCTATTGATTTCCCTTGCCGTAAATTTCACATCCTCCCCTCGTACAAACACAGTATCTTCATGACATTCCGGGAAGCATAGAACTCCCTCACCAACGGTTCTACAGCCAGAACTTCAGGAGCACGCATGAACATTTCCCAACGTCTCCCTCTACTCCAGTCCAAAGCTTGTGTTGCGATCAATCCACGCTCAGGGATGAAACCCTTATCCTTTCGTTGGATTACCGCCTCATATCGTTTACGGGCTTCATCGTTCACAAACCGGTTGTCAATACTCTTTCCCTTACTTTTACTCTTTCCCTTACTTTTACTCTTTCCCTTGTACGGTTGCTTAACCTTCGGAGCCATTTTTTTAACTAAGTTCCAATCCAAAATTTTAACCCCAAAAATTTAGTCCTAATTCAACACAATCACTTCCAACCTGCAAAAACAACCGACACTTCCAAAAAATTTCAATTCACCCCCAAACTACAAATTTTCAATTTCACACAAACACTTCAAAATTTCAACCCCCACACTCCTAACGATCAAGCACTGCACAAACCACTCTTCTTCAAACACAATCACAACTCAACATCCACAAAACACTTCAAAATTCAATCGCACAAAATTTTCAGATCTATGCTTAGAAACTTGAAATTTTTTGAATTAAAGCTTTGGGTTGTTGAGATCTTACCACAATGAAGGAGTGTGCACCACCAATTGAAGCAGAAACGACCCAGATTGAAAAGCCCCAAATTTTTTATTCAAAAATTTTCGTGAAATTTTCNTTTTACCAATCCACTTTACAACTTTCTGGTGTGTATTATCCTACTAGTCCATTGGTAATACATACAATTATAAAAATTTTCGAGTTATTTATAAAAAACAAAGACAATGAAATTTTAAAAGCACCAATAAAGGCAATGGAAAAAAAAAATTTTAAATATTGGGAACCCATTCCTTTTCTTTATTGTTTAGGTGCTATATTTGATCATAGAATTAAATTAGCAGGTTTAGAAAATGATTTTGCCAATTTATTTGAAAATTTACAAACCGAAGTATATGCCAATCAAATAGGAGAGGTAAAAAATAGACTTTTCGAAGTATATTTCCAATATGAAAACATGTATGGGAACCCACAAAAAGCTGAAACATCCAAGGAAGCTGCATCAGAAGAAATAAATGAAGACTTCTACTCTTGAGGTGCACTGAATAGGCCGAAGAGGACCCGAATCCGAAGCACAACCTCCTCTTCAGAAGCTCCACCAACAACAACTACTAATGTACTGTCTTCCATGCAATCGCAAAGTAATGAGCTTCAACAATATTTGGCAACCCTTGAAATGTTACCAGTAGATCCATAACAGAGAGCCAACATTGATCTCTTAGACTATTGGAGAGCCGGAAAATGTATTTTTCCGGTATTATCAAGACTTGTCTTTGATGTTTTCGTTGTTTCTGTCTCAACCATCTCATCCGAACAAAGATTTAGTGCAAGTGGAAGAATTTAAAATGAAAGGAAGACTAAACTTTCTCCAAAAATGATTGAAGTCCTCACATGTCTTCGAGACTGGGAACAGTTGCGCCATCAAGATCAATACAAGGTTGTCGACGACACTTTAATAGAATCATTTCAATTTTGTAATATAGATGATATGGATGAGGGAGGTCCTAGTGAACCCCAAAATTAGTTGTTTTGTAAATTGTAAATTGTAACTTGTAAATTAATTGTCAATTATTGCACTCTTTTTCCTTACCAAGTTTTTGTTCCATTGGGTTTTTCTTGGTAAGGTTTTTAACGAGACAATAATTATTGTAATTTCTTATTTTATTTTTTAATAAATGTGATGCATGCTTCTTACAACATGTAAAAATGTAGCAAGTAAACTAGTCGCTCAAGTAATAAAAAGATGAGTAGGATATCGTTCCCACGAGGATTGTTAGCAAAGCACTAATTTCCTAATGTTATCAAGTTGAAGCAATCGAATTCTTTGGATTGGTGGGAGCAAAATTTAATTAAAAACAACAATGAATTTTAAACAAAGATTTAAAACGTAATTAAGAAAGCAATATGAAAACACGGAAAATCAATTCAAGCAAAACGGGTAGGGTTTTGAACTCTTGTATGATTTACCACATCGATTTTTAGGCACGACTCTTGCTTAGGTGGGGCTTTCATTGATTTAAGGACATTAAATGTTATTTCTTCATCTTGCATCCTCATGATCAACTTCCCTTCTTGAACGTCAATTAACGCTCTTCCAGTGGCTAGGAATGGTCGTCCTAGGATAAGAGGAATCTCTTTGTCTTCTTCCATATCCAGAACAAAGAAATCCGCCGGAAAAATAAACTTGTCCACCTTAATCAAAACATCCTCAACAATGCCTCTTGGATGCTTTATTGATTGATCTGCAAGTTGCAAGCTTCTGGTTGTCGGCTTAACTTCACCAATTCCTAGTTTCCTGAACACAGAAAAAGGCATAAGGTTAATGCTAGCACTAAATCACATAGAACTCGATCGAATGTTAAATTCCCTATAGTGCAAGGGATAGTAAAACTCCCTGGATCCTTGAGTTTCAGTGGCAGCTTCTTCTGGAGAATGGCACTGCACTCTTCCGTAAGCATCACCGTTTCCTTATCTTCTAACTTCCTTTTGTTCGATAAAATTTCTTTAAGAAATTTCGCGTAGATCAGCATCTGTTGCAATGCATCTACAAAAGGAATGTTAATATGCAGTTTTTTAAAAACATCAAGAAATTTAATAAACTGCTTATCCTGATTCTCCTTTCTGAGTCTTTGAGGAAAGGGTACGGGTGGTGTGTGATGCGCCAACTCTGGTGGAATCTCGGGGAATGGCAATTTCTCTGTCTTTTTCTTTTTCCATTCTTCCTGCTCTTGCTCTTCTTTTCTTAAGCTGGGTGGTTTCTCTATAGCTTCACTTTCTTCATCAATTTCCTCATCAGAATCTTCATTTTTCTTTGATGAAGTTTCCTCTTTCCTTGGGTCCCTCACCTCTTCTAAAACTCTCCCACTTCTCAACGAAATTGCATTTACTTGCTCACGTGGGTTGGTCACTGTATTGCTCGGTAAAGAACCATGCAGTAAATCATTCAGCTTCTCGGCCAATTGGCCCATCTGTACCTCAAGATTCTGAATGGATGCCCCTTGGTTTCTAAAATTTGTCCTCGTCTCATTCATGAATCCAGTGGTCTCTTGCATGAATTTACCAAAAATATCCTCCAACTTCGTCACTCTTTGATCTCCCGGTTGATTGGTCACCCCTGGCGGGTTATTTGGAACTTGCCTCTGGTTCCATTGGTTATTTTGCTGATTTTGATTTCCCCAAGCCAGATTTGGATGATTTCTCCAACCTGGATTATATGTGTTGGAGTATGGATTGTTTGGTTGTCTCTGATTTCCTGCCAAGTAATTTACTTGCTCCGTTGATGAGGATGACGGAGCAAATGTATTTCCAACTTGACACTCGTTGCTCACATGGTTTCCTGCACAAAATTCACATGTTAGTTAAGGTGCTTGTATAGAGTTTACCTACATAGTTCCCAACTGTTTTTGAAGTGCAGTGAGTTAGGCTGAGATGGCTGTGAAGGCATCAACTTCATAAAGACCCGAAGATTTCCTCGTTGTGACTCTCTCATTCGGTCTTTGATAGTTGTTGCTTGCCAAAACCTCAAGCAACTCATACGCCTCCTCTGGTGTCTTATTCTGCAAGGTCATTCCTGAAGCTGCATCCACTATGGTTTGCACGTTACCCATCAACCCATTGTAGAATGTTTGGACTTGAAGCCAAACTGGCAGACCATGGCGTGGACACTTCCTCATTAACTCCTTGTATCTCTCCCAAGCCTCGTACAATGACTCGGCATCATCTTGTAGAAATGATGTGATATCATTTCTCAATTTCGCTGAATTAGCTGGAGGAAAGAACTTGGTCAGGAATTTCTGTGCTAGATCATTCCAAGTTGTTATTGTTCCCGGTGGTAATGCCATTAACCACCAATTAGCTTTATATCCCAATGAGAATGGGAATAACTGCAGCCTAATAGCATCATCCGACACTCCATTTGACTTGAAGGTGTCACAAATTTCTAGGAAATTTGCAATGTGCTGATTCGGATCTTCCTTCAAATCACCGTTGAATCTAACCGACTGTTGGATCATCTAGATGATTGCCGACTTGATCTCAAAGTTGTTTGCTTGTACTGTAGGTCTAGTAATACTTGACCCAGTTCCATTCACTGTGGGAACTGAAAATTCCCTCAGTGTCCTGTTTTCTTGTTCAGCCATTTCAACAACAACTTCTTCAGATTCTGCAGTAAGATTCTCTCTTTCTCTTCTCTCTCTATTACGTCTTCTCACGGTCCTCTCAAGCTCAAGGTCAACAGGAACCACTGGTTGACGTCTTGCTCTTCGCATAAACTGAACGAACACAAGTAAAAGAAAAGTGAGATCACAACTCTAATGAAAATTAAAAACAAAAATTAAAACTTCAATCTAGCTAAACTTAAGGAAAAACTCAATGTTAACTTAAAACAGTCCCCGACAACTGTGCCAAAAACTTGATGCGTGTTTCTTACAACATGCAAAAATGTAGCAAGTAAACTAGTCGCTCAAGTAATAAAATGATGAGTAGGATATCGTTCCCATGAGGATTGTTAGCAAAGCACTAAGTTTCCTAATGTTATCAAGTTGAAGCAATCGAATTCTTTGGATTGGTGGGAGCAAAATTTAATTAAAAACAACAATGAATTTTAAACAAAGATTTAAAACGTAATTAAGAAAGCAATATGAAAACACGGAAAATCAATTCAAGCAAAACGGGTAGGGTTTTGACTTCGTTTGGATTTTTATGGGTTAAATCTAAAAATACACTACATTCACATTCATGAGCAATGGTTGTAAATCGAACTCACTAATATGTTAAACATACCCTCTCGGGCTATGTTTTCCTATTCATCCTTATTAATCTTCCGCACCCAACAATTTGAAGATTAATAATTCCAAACTCATTAAGCAAAAGAATCCTAAAATATTTCATTAATTCCTGAATCTATCTCTAGCATCCAATACTATAATGGTGATTACCCAAGAAGCCTAACATGATTCATTTTTCAATCATCCAAACTCATTAAGCAAAAGAATCCTATAATGATTTCATTAATTCCTGAATCTATCTCTAGCATCCAATACTATAATGGTGATTACCCAAGAAGCCTAACATGATTCATTTTTCAATCTCATCATGTCCATCACATACAGCATTAAAAATCAGAGTAACACACAACCACAACATATTCATATGAAAATAACACAATTAAACACTTAACACACAACCACAGCATATTCATATGAAAATAACACAATTAAACACTTAACACACAACCACAGCATATTCATATGAAAATAACACAATCAAACACTTAACCCATTTAAAATCCAAATAACACAATCAAAACCCTAACCCAAAATAGATTAGTTCATAGTTAAATCAATAATATAAAAACGAAAAACGGAAATAAACAAGTTCAGCATAATGACACTGAGATGAAAGATAAGAAATCTCCCCAAAAGATGAATCCTTTAGTCAAAATCCGAATCTTCTCCCTTTAACAAACTAAAAAGCTCAAAGTTTTCCTCAGAAAAATATAAAAGTAGCTAACCCTAAAAAGATGAAGGCCCCTGGGAAAAAGGTTAAGTTTTTCTTTTATACTTAGTCCAAATAACCCAGCCAAAACACGCACAACACGAAACTGTGCGTTTAACAAAACTGAATAATATGACTATCGCCGCGGCGAAGAATGAAGCAATCCAAATCATCCCTGGCTTCCTTCGCCGGGGCGAAGCTTCTTGAAAAGTTCTGAAATTACGGAACTGCCACTCTGCTTACTTCTTCGTTCGATTCTTCGATTCTCGGTGCTCTTCCTTGGGAACAAGCTTCATCGTGCTTTATCCTGCTCCGGAACTCTCCTATCTTATGAGATCCGCTAATTTCTGAGTCAAAACTATCCAATTTTGTCCTTATTTGCTCAAATGTCCATTTTAACCTGAAACACGAAAAGTAAAGAATTAAGCAACAATTCAGGTTAAAATGCACTAGAAAGTACCTGAAATCCGACAAAAAGGTCTAACAAAAACTGTATAATTTATGGATTATCAAAATGAATAAATTTAGTTTTTCATATATTACAACTTTAATGTATTAAAATTGAATTAATATTTGGAATGTTAACAAAAAAAAAAAAATTTAATTTAATTTAATTATTGATATTTGAAAAGAAGTTAACTAAAAACAATTACATTTATTCATTTATAAATTGTTAATTATTCATTTGAAAAGTTAATTAAACATTTAAACTTAAACAAAACAAAACAAAACAAAATAAAAAAAAAAAATTCAAAAAGGGGGTTAACCTGGCCAGACCCGTGGCCTAACCCGGCGGGTTAAGGTTGGCGGTCCGAGTTGGGCCAACCAATTCCCCAACATTGGCGGGCCTAACATGACTTGCCAATGTTGGCGGGCAGGTCAGGACCGATCCGCCACTTTGCGCAACCTGCCCCGGGCCGGGTCAAGTCGGGCCGGGCCGGGCCGGGCGGGTTACTTTTCCACCTCTAACACCATCCCCTGTATTTAAATGCTCTGCATAATAACAAGTGCTAAGTCCAAGTTTACTCTCATTCCATTCTCTCCAACCTTCTAGATCAATATGTTGGAGATCTCACATAGATTAGGCACGCTTAAGTTAATAAGTTTATAAGATGTTGGAGATCTCACATCGATTAGGCACGCTTAAGTTAATGAGTTTATAAGAATGGATAATCCTCTCATTTAATAAGGCTTTATTGGGTGAGGAGTAAGGTTCACCTCAAATTGTATCACGTATCAAAGTCATGTTCATTTGAATTGAGTGATTAACCAATGGTGGACTGCTAAACTACCTTTATTCATAGGCAAGTGGACCATATGGGCTTGACCGTGAACAAATGTTCTTTCCATATTCTTTCCATGGCCTCCCTAAGTAACTCTTGAACAAATGTTTGACAGGTAGCAATTCAGGAGATGGCCTAGTGCGCGACCTTGAATTGAAATTCCTATGGTACTAAACGGATTGTCTCGTCCTTGTGCTGTCATATCTTTTGCCCAAAACCCCTCCGCTGATATACCTGCCCATGAAAACGACCCAATTACTAAAATCGAACTGCAATAAATTTTAATTGATTTTCGCTAAAGTCTATATATTCTAACCAAATGTGGCCGACTTTGAGGTCTCAGTACCATCTGCGTGATGTTCGCTGCCATTAACAATGGTCCTATTGATGCTATCAACAACAAACGTGATGTTCTTCATGCTAGATTCGATCTCCCCTCTTTCATTATACTTTGTGGAGTTTACGTAGATTATTACTCCTGGGTATAGCTTATCCTTTTTGCGAAGTGCAGCCAATGCTTCATTAATTGTTTTGTATGTACAACATGGTCTGCCTCGGAAATTGGACTCCACGAATTTAAATTTCCACCATGTTGTTCCTTGGCATTTGCTTTACCCGTTAGTCCAAAAAGTCATCAAGTCAATAAGAAATTAAATCTTTTGCTGTATAGTGTATTAGTTAATTCCATCAGTAAGAATCTATTATCAACTATGATCGTAAAAGAGTTGTTTTTTTTTTTTTTTTTTTAGTGATTTGACATTTTGACCCTTGTCATTTTTCACTCCATACTTAAATATTTCATCTCAGGTCTATAACACATAAATATATTTATATAATGCAAAAGGAAATTAGATCTTCTTACCGGCCTTTTTACCGCTCTTACGCACAGAACCCCGAGCCCAATTTCTCACTTGTGAGACTGCGGATTGGGCCATCTCTAGTTGTTGTTGAGCGCAAGAGGTGGTAGGCTGGTAGCCATGGCTACAAAGAGGATAAAGGCAACAACACAAGTAGACATTTTGCTGTGAAGAGTAATATGTCATGCATCAACTTAACTGTCTTATTTGTAAGTGTTTATTTTCATTTATGGAACTAAATTAAGTAGCAAACACAATAACATGGAACGTCACAGCCAAGTTTCTGCTTTAATCTGGACGAGATCAGCTGTCATTAATAGAATGGTTAGTAGCATTTTAGTGTTTTGTTGATCAAAATTAAATCTTTGGCTTTCGTGTTGTGTTAGTGGATTATGAGTTTGTGTATGGGGTGAAGAATCAATTACGTTAATGATACCCATGAAGATGAAGTAATGACACTTGATCTCGTCCATGAATGTAGACAAGTTATGTCGAATCACATAAAATATCGTGTGCCTTTATATTGTTATGTGTTGTTCTTTATTTTATGTTTTTTTTACTCCTTCGATTTTCAATAGTCCTGTTGCTGCTGGCAATCTGTTGATTGATTAATAAGCTTTGATATGAATGTTTGTTTTTACGAAATAATTTTTAATTTTTGTATTGAAACAAAATTCATCTACATGACTATATTTGCTTATTATGTGGTGTTTTCCCTTGCAAATCTAATGAATTTAAAAGATGATCATACGTACACAGCTTTGTGGTATTTATGAGTTCCTAGTATGGCTAGGTTCAAGCACTGGTTTGCCCTAATTTGTTTGATGGATAATAGGCAAAGTATGATTGATATTGAGATTCGTATTTAGTCAATCTGCCTGGAAACATTTTGTTTGAGCAACTAACTGTAATTGTCTTCTGAGAGTGGGTTTGAGATTATTGTAGCTTAAGAAATAATCAACTAAGTTCTAAATTTCAACGATAAATGAGTTTGGTAATCAACTTTTAAAACCGATTAGTTTGAAACCAATTATAAAATAATCAGATTTATAAAATGATTCTAAAAAATCTATTTTGTAGCTTTCTAAACAAATTAATTATAAAGAGAAATATTTAATTCATTGAATAAATAAATTCATATTTTAATTATAATTTAAAATGAAAACTGAAATGGTAATGGTAATGGTAAATTTACAAAAGACGAATTGAATAAGGAAATTGATAAGCAAATTAATTTGAAGGTCCACGTTTTAATCCTCTTTAGAAGCTAGAAAACAAAATTGAAGAGATGTGATGAAATTATGAGTGTTAGAGGAGTTGGAGAAAAGGGAAAGTGTCTCTTGAATATGTGAGTGACGAGCGGGTTAATGCAAGGGAAATGAAAGGGAAAGGTAGGGGGAAATTAGATTTTGAAGTTGAGGATTAAAAGAAGGGAAAAATAATAGAAAATGAAGAGGGTGTTGATATGAAGAACTTCGAGACTGAGAGGATCCAAAGCCGTAGTGCAAACCGTACAAGGAGGTTTAGTAGAGAAGAGAAAGGGAAGGCAAAACTGGTTGTTGAAGACTATGTATTGAAAGGAAGTGACGATGTTGAAGTGGATTTGGAGGATGAAGTTAAGAGCTCAGCTGATATTTCGGGAGAGAATGTAGTTGGAAAGAGTAGTGTGAGGGTGAGTGAATCAAGTATGGAACAAAAGAGAGGTGTGAGGGTGACCAAATCAAGGTCGTCTCAAGAAAATTTGTGACCTTAAACAAGAGTTACTTTAGGACCCTTTTAATAATATAAGCATATATTAAAAAATTATTTCAAATTTATTTTTCTTGCCTTTTGAGATGCAAAATCACTAATTAAATTTTTATATTCAAGTTTAAAAACCAAATCTTTTTCAATTGATAATATAGCAAAATTACCTAATCTTTCTTGTGAGGGCGAGAATGCGAGAGATGGACGGCAGGCTATTGGGGTCAGGTAAGTGAGGGGTTTGGGGGAGGAGGCTGAGGAGACGAAGATGGTTGTGTCGGGGAAGGTCAACAACAGCGGATACGTGCCGGAAATGGATGTTGCACGCTGTGAAGAATGAAAATGGGTTGCGAAAATCAGCAAAATTCGGCCAAATTAGGGGTTGTCAAGGCTGGGAAAATGTTTCGGAAATAATTAAGTGATGAATCCGGTCGATTTTGGTGAGAAAATTGACCAGAATCATCACTTTAACGTCGACAACGACACTATGGCGGTGTAGAGGGGTGGAGATGCAATCTTTTCACCATTTTAAGGATTGAATGGGTGTTTTGAAATTTTAGACATTTAAATAACTAGTTTAGTTAATTTAGGGGTGTGAATGGAAAATATGAAACATGGTTTTTTTTTGTAAATTTATGTAAAAAAATTATAATTAATTTGGGCCTTTTTGGCTTTTTTGGGGCCCTTTGGACCGGTTTGGATGAAAAATTATAAACTTTTTTAGGTTCAATGGTATTTCTGTAAATCTATTTAAAATAATTTTAAGCCCCTTTTTGGGGCTTTTTTGGGGGGGTGCCCTAGGCAAGTGCCTCACCTGCCTACCCCTTGGGCCGGCCCTGCACCGAATCAAGAATGGAACAATTTCGAGACATAGTCAGGCAGATTTGCATTTTTCTCTTCTGAAAAGCAAGAGCAGAAGCAGGAGCAGGAGCAAGTGTCTCTTGAGAATGAAAGGGAGACTGAAGATTGGCCCGGTCCCTTCTCTACTGATCTTGTCCAAATTAAAGCAGACAATTGGCTATGACGGTCCATGTTATTGTGTTTGCCACATAATCTAGTTCCATAAATGAAAACAAACACTTAAATGACTACTCGTGTTGTTACCACTCTTCACACTAAAAATGTCTACTTGTGTTGTTACCTACTTACCTTTATCCTCTTTGTAGCCATGACTATCACCACCTCTTGCACTCAACAACAAGAGATAAATACTCAAACCCAGCAAATTTGGGGCGATAGATACCCAATTTCCTGTAGTATGAATTCTTAAAATTTGTAATTTGGATTACTTATTCTTTAGACATTTTGCTGTAAAGATCGAGAGACGTTTGGGATAGTTCATAATTCAAAGAAGCTGTTTTATTTATAAACTGGGTTGTTCACCCAAAATTAAGAAGAAGAGAGAAAAACCCATAAAGAAGAAAGGAAGAAGAAGCAAAGGAAAAAGATAAGAGAGGGAAGAATGGGTTTGGCCAAATTTATCCATATGATTTTTCTAGATTTGAGTTGATGGTACTTGAGAACAAGGTTGAGACTTATGTTATTGAAATACATTCTTGTGATGAATTTGCTGAGTTACAAGGAATTGATGATTTAATTAAGAATTTAGTTCGGTTTAAAAAAAAAAAAAAATTGTATCCATTGGTGTATAAGCTTGTAAAAGTTGCATTGGTTTTACCAGTTGTGACTGCGACTATTGAAAGAGTTTTTTTTTTTTTTTTGCAATAAATCTTGTAAAAAATTAGTTACGCAATCGAATGGGAGATCAATGGATGAATGATTGCTTGGTCACCTATATTGAGAAAGATTTATCTGATACAATTGACGATGAGATAATTATCTAATATTTTAAATTATAAAAACTTGTCGAGGACAATTGTAGAAAAATTGTTTTATTTTTACAAAAATTATGTTTTTTGAAGATTTTTATTTGTATTTTGTAACTTTTTGTTAAAGCTCATCTTAAAAAAAAAAAAAAAAAAAATATGGTTATTCTTTTGTTTATTTTTTGCCCTCATAGAATGAAATTCTTGGATCCGTCACTATCCATTGGGCCACAATAACCAGCCCAATCTTCTTGTCTTACATGACTTTTCAATTTGGAAATTTGACATGTCGCTTAATGCGGTTTTGATTGTAAGTGCGACAGATTTGTGGATTTCCAAAAAAAAACAAAAAAAAAATTGTAAGGTTGAAACCCAATTGCTTGACAGGCTGCTTTAATATCTTGTTCAAATTCTAATACTGGGAAATGGTGTTTGATTATGTTTCAAAGTTATTTAATGAAAGAAATTAATGAGTTTTTAAAGGATGGCTTAGATAATGGATGTTATTATCTGGATAAGTTTTCATTCTTTGGGAAACTGATTTACGATATTCAAGTTTATAAGCTAGTTGTTATCAAAATTCATATTAATCTACATGGATTAATCAATGGTTTTGATGAATTTAATAATTTGTAGAATTCATATTTTTCTTTTGTTCTATAAAAAGGGTGATAACAATAATTCATTAGACAGAAGAGTTAATTTTTTTACTTGACCATTTTTGTGAGAGGCTATGTGCTACGCCTAGGAGAGTATTGTGTAAATACACTTAGGTTGGTATTGAGTCCGACTTAGTTGACTCCTTGAGATAGTGATTGCCAGAAATCCTTTGCTCAAGTGAGAGGCTTCAACTATCTTCAAGAAGCGATCTTTGTACCTCTGAGCCAAGAACTTAATATAGTTTTTTACTCAATTTTTGAACAAGTTTTAGCTACATCATCTTCTTTAATAAGTACTTATATGATCAAGCACACAAAAACAAAAACAAACAAAAAAAAAAAATTATTTGAGATGGTTTTCCAATTATTATGTTGAAGTAATCAGATCGATCAATTAGAGTTAACTGAACAAATAGTAGTTTTGTAATACCATCATTTGAAATGTTCATTATTAGTGATTTACATCGGTAATTATTGATCATGAAAGAATAAAGTTATCACATATTGCAATTAAAAAATTTTAATGAGACAATCTTATCCAATCATTATACTGATGTGGTAAGAGCATCCAATTAAAATTAGTCATCTAAACAGTAATTTCTTAAACCTGCTTTCCATAATAATGATTTATTGTGAATGGTGATAGTGTCATAGTGATTATTGATGAAAAAAATAAAATTATCAGCTATACTGTAATATGTGATTAACTTTAATTTGATGGTCTCATAATGCAATATAATGATTTGATGAAATGTCTCAATCTCTCATATAAATAATTCTCTATAATAATTTATGATTGATTTTAGTTAGGTGATCTCACTGATAAAAAATATAGATGACTGTATCATATATCAGTAATTCTCGATAGAATTTCCATCCAATGTGATTCAAGTACTTGCAGACATGGTGAGTTATTCCACTTGCAAAAGCAAACCAAGCCTTTTGTTTTGTCAATGAGCTTTGAGTAAAGTGTCTTTTACATTCTCTTATTCAGAATTTGGACTTTCAATTTTGTTTATGATTAAGAGATTTTCATTTATTGATCGATCACTCTAGTCGGTAAGATCTTGCAACTTTCAATGTTAAAGTTTACTTTAATTTGGTACTGCTTGTATAATCTCTGATTTTAGGTTAATTAATCATGTTTGTGATCTTTAATCCACATATTTCAAATTGTGTTAACAATGTTTTGATAAGTTATTTATGTTAGGGTAGGTGCCCTTCAATCAAATTGTTGTATTTAACTACTTGTAAAACACGCTGGTATTAATAAAAAAACAATTTAACTATATTATGTCTAAACTATATCATGTAAATCGTATTTTGTATATGTTATTATATATGTCTTTAGAATGGTAGAATTATGGTAAGGGTATCAAGTGCTTTAAATCTTGATTGTAAAAACCCTATGATCACATTAGATGACTATTCTAGAAATCGTCTGTAGCCCTAGTATGATCCTAAAGTAAGGGCACAGATAATACAGTAAGACTATTATAGCGTTGGACAACCCTATCGAAAGATAGTAACAGATCTTGCATGTTGAAGTTGTTTGGCGACAACTTGGTTTAACACATGGGTTCTTGCAATTGGGAAGTTCACTGGACATGACCAACCAAAGAATTCTATATAGATGGTAACCCCAATGTCTATGGAATACATCCTTTAATGGATGGTGGTGTATGTAATTCTTAGACTTGAGACCACTAGAGCACTATGTGTAAATATTCGGTATAGTTTAACACTGACCTAACGTAATCCTATTTAGCGTTATACGGAAGTGATTGACTTCATTGAGAAGTACATTATGGCTATGGTGGATCGATACATGATTCATCACTCTCGATTACAGGAGTATTATCTCGTTGAGTAATTCGGTAAATGATAACGACAGCAAAACTATAGCCATAATGGAATTGAGTTAGTGTTCAAGTTATGTTAAGTTGTTAGTTTGAATTACCAAATACGAACATGTCAAGGTAGCATATTTGAAGTTGAGATTATTTGTATACTTCAAACCTTGATGAGATAATAGATGATGAAAGGATTTGATTACACAGTAACTATACCGTTGACAGGTAGTTGATACATTGAACTCGAATCTATCGGGTGGCCTTGATGCTTAGCTAGAGGTCAATCTAGGTCCGTGTGTAATGGGATAATTGATTGAGTGTCAATTGCGATATTACCCACTCCCGATACGATAAGGAGCCAACGACATACTTAAAAGACAAATCAAAGAAGATTTCAAGTAGGGGCATTTTCATCATTTTAGGGCAAATGGTATTTCGGTAATTCTTATGATGCAATTAAATTTGCTGATGGTTGTCGCCTAATAGGTTGTTGCCTATGCCCGATTTTAATATTGGATTTTAATTTGTAAGATTACTTATTTATTCAAATATATATATTGGTGTATATATATTAAAAGAATAAATAAATCATTATTTAAATAATATATTGGTGTCTATGCATTTTAAATAGTGAATTATTATTGTATGGTTAAAGCAATAATTATAAAATACCAAACTGACTTTCTCTTGGGCACCAAGTAAAGTCTAATTATTTATTTATAAATAATAGATATTAGTGGAGGACACTCTTGTAATTTAGCAAGGGTATTAGGGTTAGGGCTTGCCTATAAAAAGGCACTTAACCCTAGAATTTCATTAGCTCATTCTTGCCTCTTTTAGACCAAAAAGTTGTACGAGAGAATTATCTAAGGAAAATCTCTCTTCGCTTTTTTTTCTTTAGACTAAAAAGTTGTATTGATAGGAGATGAGCTAGAAACTGAAGTGAACTGAGATGGAAAATCCCTTGAAAACTGCATTGATGATCCTGAGTTGGAGCCTTGTGAGAAATGTCGAGGGGTTACAGATGAGTATTGACCTCCTTAGGTAAACTCAGGTGATCTTGCAAAACCAGTAGCATTGAAACTATTTCTAGCAAAAGCATTGTTCCTTGTAAAGTGTACATCAAATCGATGGTAGCAATTTAATGCTAGATGTTCAATCTTCCCATAGACTTGGCAGATAAACTTGCTTCTGCCTCTTACTCTACCTCTGCCTCTTCCACCAGAAAAACCTCTAGAGGACTGATAAGGATACAACTGATTCTGAGGGGTTGACTATCAATGTTCTAAAAACCAAACCGGGCCTTGACCTTGTCAAGGGCCCGGTTCACGGTTTGACAAGTCTGACCGATTAGTCAGACCGACAACGTCAGCCCAAATTTTTTTAAAATTTTACAAATTGGTCCTTTAAATTTTAGTATATTATAAAATACCCCTTAAAATGACAGATTAGTCCCCAAAAATGTAATATATTTCAAAAAATGCCCCAAAAATTTATTAGTCCCTAAAATTTTGAAATATTACAAAAATACCCCTAAAAATACCAATTAACTCCTATATGATTAAAATATAGCAAATACCCCCTGAAACCTCAACTAGACTGGAGAGGGTGTCGGTTCTTGGTCTGACTGGCTGGTCCAGTCCAGTTTTCAGAACATTGTTCAATACATAGGTTGAGTTTGATTGGTGGAAAATACGGAGAGGTGAAGTTAGAGGATTGTTGTATAGGAGATGACATTGTGTGAGATTGGGATGCACCCGTAGGAAACTGAGAGGTCTGATTAGATTGTGGTTTCTTACTACCACTATCAATGGAGAGATTGACAATGTTAGCTAAACCACTATGAAACTCAGTATGTACCACTGAGTTTATTACAACATTTGCCCTTTCCAACCTAAGTTCAAGTTTCTATAAAATAATTTGAGCCTTTTGAATAGATATAGGATCAAGTCTAGATTCCAACCTAGTAGTTATATTAACCACTGCTGCATCATACTCAAATTCAAGCCCATTGAAAATGTAATTCAGTAATTCTTCATCAATAATAATAGTTCCACTTGTAGACAAATTTTTAGCGAAACCTTTCATCTTAAGAAAATAATCATGCATGCTCAGATTGTCTCTTTTTTTTTTTTTTTTTAATTCTATAATAGGCTCTTAACATGAAGAGTCTTAGCTCTAGACTCGGTAAGGAACTCTTTCTCTAGTGTAAGCCAAATATCAGTAGAGAATTGACACTTAGAGATTACTGCAAAACATAGATTTTGAGATAGATGATAACAACCAGCTAACTAAGAGCTTGTTAGTTTTCTTCCAAATTTGAATTAGGTTTTTTAGTTACCTCTAAGCTTGAATTGTCTGATTGAACTCTAACAAATGGAGCAGGTCAAAAAATTAGTCCAGTAAGGTGTTCTTCAAGATCATGAGCACCAACAACGAAGAGTACTTGTGATTTCCAAAACCAGTGATTATCTCTCATCAATTTGGGTGAGATTAGTGGAAGAGTTGACAAAGACATTGTAGATGAGTTGATAAAATTGTTTGAATCAGAAGTATGTTTGGAGCCTGAATCTTTATCCAATTTATTGAAAGAAGAAGAAATTGAAGAGAAATCGGCTATTTTCTACGTTTATCAATGGCTCTGGTACCAAATGAAGAGTAAAGAAGTAGCAAGAAAGTGTGAGAAAGTAATAAGAAAATGCAAAGAAAATTATGGAAAGTGTAAGTGTTTTTCTTAATCTTTGAATTAGTTACACAACTATTTGTATACAAAACAAACTTAAGCAATTAACAGAAACTAATAGTAACTGCTTAACAACCAACAAGTAAACTAATACCAATCAACAAGTCAACTAACAACAAATGTCACATATCCTAACACGAAGCCATCATGGCTCTTTCACTGCTGTCTTCTTGTCTTAGCAGCCTTCTTTGTTCTTGAGCTTGTAGGGCATGGACAAGCTCTGTAAGGGTAATCTAGGATAGATCTTTTGAGTCTAAAAGAGATGAAATCTTGGACTCGAATCTCTTTGGTATACTCACTAGCAGCTCTTCTACTATCCTTTTATCTGTCACCTCTTCTCCGAGCAGTCTAATTTTGTTGACCACATTCGTTAGTCGATCAATGTATTCTTTAACGTTTTTAGACTCTTACACTTTCAACATTTCAAACTCCCTTCTCAAATTCAGGACATGCATCTTCCTGGTTTTGACACTCTTACCAAACTCCTCTTTAAGCTTATCCCAAGATTCTTTTGCTATCTCACAAGCCATGATTCTTCTAAATACTAGTTCTGTGATAGCTGAGTGTATGTACAACAAAGCTCTTTGAGCTTTCGCAGCTTCTTCTTCATGGAGTCTAATCTGGTTCAACATGGGATTTGCTCCCAATTGAGGTGGTTGCTTCTCTTCCACAACATATTGGCAGAGACCTTAGCCTTGCAAGAACGCTTTCATTTTAACAACCCACATATGGTATTGTTCTCCATTGAAAATTGGTGGTAAGAGTGAAACTAAGCTTGACGCCATGAAGACAGACTTTTGTTATATTAATTGGGAAGTTTCTTGTGGAAAAGTGTTTAAGGATATATGAGAAGGATGAATAATGGTAAAGAGAATTTGGGCTCTGATACCAATTGTTGGTTTAACAGATGGAGAATACAAAGGAAAAGAATGCAAGTTTTTGGTTTTTCTCAAAGACAAGTGTTTTCAAAAAATGTTTGTTGGATAATTCATCTCACTCAACTTGTCTACTTTCATTAACTTCAACAGAGCTTATATACAAGCTAATTACTCCACCATATACATCATTAATATTAACTCCTGTAGAGCATTAAATGCTAACCTAAACTACAGAAATATTTACAAGATATTATCACAGAGCCATACATTCTTAACTACTACAAAATAGGTTAGACTTAACATCCCTAAAAGTTAGCTAAACCACTTCAAGTAGTTGACCAACTCTGACACCTTCTAGATTAGCTCTGAGTCATCGACCTATTTCAAGTTGCATAATGCTTCTGATCACATGCACATTTAGTCACATGGATTCTTCTTATATTGCTTCAAGGTCACATTACTTCTTGGTCGCTTCTTCCAGATCGCATGCCCTTTAGGTCACATGCTCTTTAGATCATTATCGATCACATTTATCTTTAGCTTCCATCCATCTTAGCTTTGCACATTTGATCGTACGCTTCAGATTTGGAAAACCTTTTGATCGCATTCTCATGTTTCTAGTAATATATCACTTGCTTTAATCAAAAGTAAAGAGGTACCTACTACTTCAAAAAACTAGACAAACAACAATGGCAAAAATCCTAGTGGTGATGGTTCCTGATAGACTTATAATTTTATATTTCCATTATCCTTGCATTTGGTTTATTTGGCGTGTTTAAGATCTTATGGTGTCTATTTGTGATTATTTTTATGCATAAGGCATTTGTGGTTAAGAGTTAGTAAAATATACTTAAAATCAGAAGTTTTCAGCATTTTTACTTTTGGATGTTTTGGGTTGTTTGCCAATTTTTGATGGACTTGGAGTTACAGTTTGGTTTTTGGTCTATGAATTTAATGTAGACATCTTAACCTTTCCAAGTTGGGGTGGCACGTCCAGAGACGACTTCGTTTGGGCCTCCAATTGTTGGTGTAAAGTCAGAGCTGAAAATTGAAATTAAATCCTAATTGGAGTAGGATTTCTGTCCGACCACTAGAGCTTTAAAGAATAGCTGGAGTTTCCAAAACTCAAATGAGACGATTCAAATTCCAAATTGAAGTACACATCCTGAACTATAATTCTTATGAAGGGGCTGAAGTCCAGAAAGCTCTGTCCTATCCAAAACTTGCTTGGAAGTTACGGCTTTAGCCTAGAAGCTTTAATCCTTAGCTGATGTGGATTATTTTTTTATGGTTCATGTAAAGACTTGGTCCAACTTCAAAAGGGAGTTCAATACAAGTCTGGAGGGCTGAAAATTCATGTGTATGAGCTGGAATTTCACTTGCACGAATTGGTTTGAAGAGAGAGAAATAAGTGTTTTCCTAAAAGGGTTTAGTTATTTGCCTTAATTTTAGGAGTTGGCTTTTAAAGGGAAGCTTCAATATGTTTCTTTAAGATTAAAAATAGAATTTTTTAGGCTACTAGGGTTTTGGAGGTTGGAGACAGAACGCAATTTTATTTTTCCTTTTCTTTGTGCCTTTCATCTCATCATGTGGGGCTAAATTCTTTAGTTCGATTCAAAGAATCAGTAATCCTGTTAACATAATTGTGAGACTTTGTCCTTAATCTTAGTTATTCTTCTATTCGTATATCTATGTTTCTTTGTTTTATTTATTATGGTTGCATGATTTAATTGATTGAAGAGGCATGTTAATTGATTGATTGTGTGATTGATTGCTAAACTGAATTTGTAATCCTTAATTGTTATAATACTCAGTTAGAGTAGTAATTAAGCAAAACAATTGTGATCCAAGCTTTTGTTGATTGTTTAAAAGAAACATGGAATGAATTAAATAACCTAACGCTTGTTCGATTGTTATTCATCTTTAACTACTTCCCAATTCGTAATGCTATTAGTAAATTCATAAGGATTGCGTAATACCAAGTGGTTTATTTACAAGAATTAATTTGTGTACTAGGCTCAGATTAATAAACTTAGGGAAGATAAAGATTGTCTGACTTCTTGATAATCTTAGGTTAAATATTCAATTAAAAAATAATATATATTAGAAGTCAGTGATCAGTTTGCAACCGTGGTTAATTGTCCTTGAGTCGAAATCAAATTTTTTTTTATTAAATTCTCCTTACTTAATTCCTGTTAGTAGTAATTAATCTTGTGTCAATTAATTGTCAAAGTAAAATTTCCCCCTTTTTATTTCATTAATTCATTGTGATATTAAGTTGGGTAATCTGATTAGCTAGTCTCTGTGGATCGACCTGTACTTACTGTGATTACAAGTTGTGAGTAGAGTAATTTAATTTTTGGTTGCGCTTGGCATGCATCAGTTCTAGTAGACTCATAAATAATGGTGGCATGATTTTTAATAACCCTAGAATCGATGATGCATTCTGATATGAAATCAAGTCTCCAACTCCTATTTCATCTCACTACAACCATACACGTAACAATCTATCTCTAAAACACACAAGCTTCAACACACTCATTCGGCCAAGACAAAGTGAAACACTTCCAATCTCTTTTAACACCTTAAATCATGAATCTTAACATACTAATAATCCCCAAAGATCAACCATCCAAGACAACTCACAAATTGGGGCAGGGATTACACACACACAAGCCAAATCGAGAATGGGAAAATAGGAACAAAAATGCAAGAACTTACTAGGATAAATGGCCAAGGAGCATTCAAGCTTAAAGGAAACTCCATTGGCTTGAATTTAATCCACCACCAAGCTTAGGCCGAAACTTGGATAAAGGAAATGCAAGAAGATTTAGTCTCCATTGAAATACTATTCATTATATTCATTCACTAGCCATCACAAAAATGAGAGAGTTGCCTTTATATAGGCATTACAAATATGGGGAATTCCCCTTTACAAATATTACAAAATAATACAAATTATTACACAAAAAATTAAGGGCTTAATTCTCCACCATTCATTCAAATACAATAGGCCATAACCATTTAATGCTAAAGGACAACTGCTCCTTTAAATTAAGGATCTATGTCCCTAACTCTAATTAGCTTGGCTAACCTTCATCTATTTGAATCAGATAACATCCATTCATTGGGCTTGGGCCAAATAAACCTCTCCACATTTGATACCCACGGTTTGGGCCAATAAAAAGGCCTTGAGAAATGTCTTTGACCTTTAGCACTTATGGACAAGCTTGTGAACTTCCTTGAGTGATTGGGCTAAATGGTGCACACCTTGCAAAACTCGGGCTTCTTGATTTTTCAATGGAAACTCTTGCACAACCAAGGAATCATTAATTTGGGCCTAGAATCTCATCATCCTCCTCAAGTTGAGAAAGATTTGTCCTCAATTCTGAAAGTTCTCCATTTTCCAAGTAAGAAGACAAATCTCCAATGTTGAAAGTAGCCGAAACATTACCAACTTCAAAGGGCAAATCAATCTTGTATGCATTATCCCCAACTCTTCCAAGAACCTCAAAAGGTCCATCGGCTCTAGGTGCTAGTTTGTTTTTCCTCTTGGAAGGAAACATCTCTTTTCTCAAACGAACCCACACAAGGTCAACTGGTTGGAAATAAGTGGGCTTCCTATGCTTGTTGGCTCTCCTCCTATAAGCTTCATTGGATTTGGCTATTTAGGCCCTAATTGACTCATGTAGCTTCTTTATAGACTTTGCCTTCTCTTTAGCATCAAGATTCACTTGGATATCAAGGGGTAAGGCACTTAATTCTATGGGAGTGATGGGGTTAAGACCATAAAGGACCTCTACTGGAAAATGGTTAGTGGTAGCACTAGGGGACTGATTGTAGGCAAATTCGACATAAGCTAATTTGTTGTCCCAATCTCTCAAACTCTTATTCACCAAGGTTCTTAGAATGGTCCCTAAAGTTCTATTGGTGACCTTGGTTTTACCATCGGTTTAAGGGTGATGGGAAGTGCTAAAGAAGAGTTTGGTACCCAATCTACTCCATAAAGACCTCCAAAAATGGCTAAGGAATTTGGTATCCCTATCCGACACAATGCTTCTTGGTACACCATGCAACCTCACAATCTCTTCAAAAAACAACTCAGCCACATGTGATGCATCATTAGTCTTGTTGCACGCACTAAAATGTGCCATTTTAGAGAATCTATTAACAACAACAATTATGGAATCCTTACCTCTTTGAGTTCTCGGCAAGGCTACAATAAAATTCATGCTTAGGTCTTCCCAAGGTTGATTAGGAATCGGCAATGAAGTGCACATCACTGGTTTGAAATGGTTCTTGGTTGTATGACAAACTCCACATTTAGCCACTATTGTTTGCACATCCCCAAGCATTTTTAGTCAATAGAAATGCTCCCTAAGAACTTCCACTGCTTTGGTAACCCTAAAGTGACCCACAAGTCCTCCTCGATGCACCTCTCTCACAAGCAACTCTCTAAAACTCCTATAAGGCACACATAACTGATTGCCCTTGAAAAAAAATTCGTCTTGGACCACATAATCTTTAAAACTGCCATTAGTGCACTTAGCCATGATTGTGGCCATTTCTTCATTTTGCTTGTAATGCTTCTTCATCATACTAAACCTAAGTACTCTTCCATCCAAAATGGAAAGGATAGAATACCTTTTTGACAAAGCATCAACCACCACATTAGTGCACCCTTGCTTGTACTTGGAAACAAATGAGAATGATTGAAGAAACTCAACCCATTAGGTATGCCTAGAGTTCAACTTATGCTGCCCATTGATGAACATGAGAGCTTGGTGATCCGAATGAAACACAAATTGTTTAGGCCTCAAGTAGTGACTCCAATGGTCTGATGCCCTAATAATGGCATATAACTCCTTATCATAAGTGTTATATTTCCTCCTAGACTCATTCAGCTTCTTACTAAAGTATGCTAACGGCCTCTTGTCTTAAGTAAGGACTACCCCTATTCTAACTCCATTTGCATCACACTCAACCTCAATTACTTTGTTGAAATCAGGTAGAGCTAGGAAAGATGTTTCACAAAATTCTTGATCACTTCAAATGCCTCACTTGCCTCTTTTGTCCACTCAAAATTTTCTTTCTTTAAACACTCGATAATGGGTGACATAAGAGTACTAAAATTGAGCACAAATCTCTTATAGAAAGAATCTAAACCATGAAAACTCTTTACTTCACTAATGGTTTTAGGTTTAGGCTAGCTCCTAATTGCATCCACCTTTGATTGATCAACCATTATACCCTCACCCAAAACTACATAGCTTAGAAACACAATGCTCCTCATAAAGAACTCACATTTCTCCATCTTAGCAAACAATCTTTGCTTCCTCAAGACATCAAACACTTGCCTAAAATGGCTAACATGCTCACCCTCACATTGGCTATACACTAGTATATCATCAAAATAAACCACTACAAATTTGCCCAAGAAAGGTTTTAATAACTCATTCATTAGCCGCATGAAGGTACGTGGTGCATTGGAGAGCCCGAAGGGCATGACCATCCACTCATAAAGCACTCCCTTTGTCTTGAAAGCTGTCTTCCATTCATCCCCTTCTCTCATTCTTATTTGATGGTATCTACTCCGAAGATCAATCTTGGAGAAGATGTTGGAACCATGTAACTCATCAAGCATGTCATCAAGCCTAGGCAGGGGCGGATCCAGAGTGTGTTATTCTATTTGGTTTGACTTTGGCCCACACTTAATTTTTATTTTTAAATATTAAAAAATGTGGTTCACTCTCAAATTTAGGACTAAAAAGTCTTGGCCGACTCTCCATTTTAATACTAAAAGACTTGGCCCACCGCCCACCTTTAATTTTTTAATAAAATTTGTAAAAGTAAAACTTTACTCTACTATTACAATCTACAAACCCTCAGTCTGGCAGTCCCTCACGTTTTTTCACAGTTCCTCTGCTACTCTCTCTAATTCTTCATATTTCAGACTTCAACAAAATTTAATTAGCTATTTTCTCTTTGGTTAGTACTCTTTTTATTTTTATTTTTGTGTGTGTGTGTGTGTGTGTGTAATGCTTTTCTTTTATTTGTGTAGTGTGTATTAGCATAATAGCATTGTGCATTGTGCATTGAATTTTTTATTGAGAAAACTTTTAGGAAAAAAGGGGAAGTTTTTAGATTCCAATATTTTGTGATAGGTAAATGATTGTTTTGTGGTCCCAAAATTTGGAAGAAAAATAATATATAGATAATAGAAATAGAATATAGATAGAACCAAGGAGGCTTTTATTTTTATATATTGTTCAATTCAAGTTTTTAAGACTTTAAGTTGATGATTGAAAAACTTTAAGTTGGAACTTGGAAAATTTAGAATTTCCATAGTTATTATAGAATTCAATTCTTGAGTTAATTTATTTCTTTGTATTTATATAATTTTATTTTTTTGTGTTTAGATATGGAAAAATATTTTTTTTTAAAAAAAAAGTCAATTGTTAAGACATCTCAACTTTGTTTTGGTGTCAATGATAATGAAAACCAACCTTCTTCAAAGAAAAATTGCTTTGAAGTTGACTTGGAAAATCTTCCTTTTGATCCTGGATTTCGACCAAGAATTACGTTTTATCATCCTAATGTTCGAGACCAAGTCAGAATGCATTATTTACAAAAGGGTCCTTATCAACCTCGCAACCATAAGTTTCCCAAATCAAAATCTGGTGATCATGAACGGAGTTTCCAATGTTCTTGGTTTGACAAATATCCTTATTGGTTGGAATATAGTGTTGAGAATGATGCTGCATATTGTTTATGTTGTTATCTTTTCAAACCAGATAAATGTGAGCAAAGTGGTGGTGATTCTTTTGTTCTTGATGGGTTTCGCAATTGGAAGAGACTTGAAAATTTTTAAATATCATATTGGAGGTCCTAACAGCTACCATAACCAAACTTTGAAAAATTGTCAAGCTTTGATGAACCAAAAGCAGCATGTAGTACAATTATTAATAAGAAATCTGACCAACAACGAGAAGATTATTGTATTCGGTTGAAAGGATCAATTTCTGCTAGTCGGCTTCTTCTTCGGCAAGGATTGCCTTTTTGTGGCCATGATGAGTCTGATAATTCAATGAATCGGGGAAACTTTCTTGAATTTTTACACTATACAACTAAGCAAAATGAAGAATATAGATTAGTAGCATTGGAGAATGCTCTTGGACATGATAAATTGATTGCTCCTAGTATCCAAAAAGACATAATCAATGCATTTGCAGTTGAAACCATCAACAAACTAATTAGTGATCTTGGAGATGCTTTTTTTTCTATATTAGTTGATGAAGCTCGTGATGGATCCAACAAAGAGCTGATGGCAATTATCTTACATTATGTAAACAAAAGAGGATGTGTTGTTGAGTGTCTATTAAGCATTATGCATGTCACAGATACGACTGCTTTGTCACTAAAGATGGGAATTGAAACATTGTTCTCTAAATACAATTTGAGCATATCAAGATTACGTGGACAAGGTTATGATGGTGCAAGTAATATGCGAGGTCAGTTTAATGGGTTAGAAGCACTTATATTGAAAGTTGTGGCAAAAAAGGATACAAATATTGAGAGACCTCTTTTGAAAGTTTCTTGTGTGATAAATATTGTTGGATGGTCACCTAGACATCGGGATCTTCTTAATGAGAAACAAGCTTTGAAGGTGAAAAAAGCTATTGAAAGTGGTGGGCTTTCAACAGGGCAAGGCCTTAATCAAGATACTAGTCTGAAGCGGCCAGGGGAAACACGGTGGGGTTCACATTATGGGACTTTGTTGAGCTTGATTAATTTGTTTTCATCTGTTGTTGAAGGGCTTGAGGATCTTATTGAAAATTCTGATAATAGAGTTGAAGCAAGTGATTTGGTGGATTATATGACTTCTTTTGATTTTGCTTTTAACCTACACATGATGAAAAACATTTTGGGAATCACATTTGAACTTTCACAAGCATTGCAAAGGAAGGATCAAGATATTATAAATGCTATGTCTTTGGTTCACTTGTCGAGAAGAAGATTATTGTTGATAAGAAATAATGGATGGGATAATCTACTTGATGAAGTTTCTCATTTTTGCATTGTTCATAATACAAACCCACAACATTCACCTTATAGGATACCTATTTAAATGTACCCAGAACAACCTTGACTCATAAGCTATGGCATGCAGGTAGAACCATACCTAGACCTAACGACCTAGATATTTCATAAAGAGCTATTTCTATTGAGTTACCAAGCCCATCGAGATCTATTTCAGTATTCGAAAGACTAATGTGCCAAATATGGAAGAGAAATTTGTTGAACGAGGGAGATCGCAGTGTAATGTTCAAGAGATGACAAATTTATTTCATTATCATGTCGAGTTGTTCTATGTCATAATAGATTTTCAACTATCAGAGCTTAATAGTCGTTTTAATGAAGGTAATACAAAATTACTTATTTGCATGGCCTCCCTAAATCCAAGTGATTGCTTTCAAGCATTTGATAAGGGAAAAATAGTTCGTTTTGCTCAATTTTATCCACTTGAATTTTTTTCTACTTATCTTAAGGCACTTGAACTTCAACTTGATAATTACATTGATGATATGCGCTCGGATAGTGCCTTTTTAGAACTGAATGATATTACCAGTCTTGCTCAGAAAATTGTTGAAAAGAAGAAGCATCTTATTTACTCATTGGTATATTTGCTCATCACATTGGCTTTAACCTTACCAGTTGCAACTGCAATTGTAGAAAGGGCATTTTCTGCTATGAAAATTGTGAAGACTCATTTACTCAATCGGATGGGAGATCAATTCTTGAATGATAGCTTAATTCCATATGTTGAGAAAGATTTATTTGACAGTGTTGATAAGGAGATGGTGATGCAACGATTCCTCAATATGAAGCCCCGACGAGGACAATAGAAAATGTAATTTTTTTTTTCTTTTTGTGAAAATTTTGACTAGAAAGACAGAATATGAATGTTATGTATAATTAGTTTTCATTTGGCCCACCCTAACAGAAATTCCTAGATCTGCCCCTAAGCCTAGGTATGGGATACCTATACTTGATTGTGATGTTGTTTATAGCCCGACTATCCGCACATATTCTATAACTCCCATCTTTTTTTGGCACTAACAATGCGGGAACCGAACAAGGGCTCATGCTCTCTCTCATATACCCCCGACTAACAAGCTCATCAACTTGCCTTTGTAACTCTTTTGTCTCCTTCGAATTGCATCTATAGGCTTGTTTGTTTGGTAAGAGTGCCCCGAATAATAAATCAATGTGGTGCTCAATCCCTATCAATGGTGGTAACCTTGGTGGTAGCTCTTTGAGAAAGACATCTTGGAATTCATGTAGTAAGGGTTGGACTAAAGGATGGATCTCTCTCTCTCTTGGGTTTCTTTTCTCTTAACTATGAGTAGTGCTAGGACAAGGTTTTGGTTATTAAGGGCCTTTTCTACTTGGTTGGCATTTAGGAATAGACTTATTTGTGGGTTATTAGCTTTCGGCGGTGTAGGTGTGGGAAGTGTTTGTTGGGGTGGTAAAGGGGATAAGGTGATGGTTTTCTTGTTAAACCTAAAGGTGTAGGTATTCTTTCTCCCATTATGCACAAGCAACTACAAGGTTTGAGGGCTTAAACCTTGTAGTTGCTTCTCCCCCTTGTTAGCCAGCTTGTATACATCCCTAAATGAATGATAAAGCTGCAACTTCACTTTGTGAGCTATTTCCTTTTGCAAATCTCCCAAAAATCTAGTGACAGTTTGCTCATTTTCTTTTGGAATATCACTCCTTATCATAAGGCCTTCAAATTCCCTTCTATGCTCCTCTACTTTCTTATCTCTTTGCTTGAGATTGAACAAACTCAAGTAGAGTTCTTGCTTGTAGTTTTCAGGCAAGAACCTATTTTTCATCATCCTCCTCAATTTATCCCAAGACATCACTCTAGCTTTTCCCTCTCTTTCTCTCTTTTTCCTAGTATTCTCCCACCATAAGGAAGCATATCCCTTGAACTTTATGATGGCCACCTTGCACTTCTTCTCATCCAAGTAGCCTTCGAACTCAAATACCCTTCATCATCAAAATTTCTCCTCCTTCTTCTCACAACAACACTAGAATCACTAGAGTCACTTGGAAGACTAGTTTCATTTTCATGGGGAGGAGGTTGGTACACTTGATGCCTAATGTGGGGTGTAAGTCTTCTTGGTGGTGTTTCTTGTACAAGGACGTATAAGTGGCTTGGTTACATGGGGCAGTGGTTGGGTTTGTAGGGGGTGTGCGTGGGGCTATGTGAGCCATGATGATTTGGGCCATTTAGTTCACCCTTTCTTCATATCTTCTTGGGTTTTGTTGAAGCAACCTCCCAAGGGGGCATTGGGGAAAACGATCCACTCTTGTTTGACATGTAGAATGGAAAATTAAGTTGCTATGAACAATAACTCTAGGAGTGAACAGTAACTTTTTAGGTATGGAATAGTGATATTTGAGGTGGTAAGTGTAAGAGGGGAAAGCTTGGGTAATTTTGGTTTAGGTAAATAGTAATCGGTGAATAGTGTTTGAGATTAGGGGGAGATTAAGCTAATTAATGTGGATTAGGCAAATGGGAGGCGTTTAGTGTTTGGTTAAGGTTTAATGATAGTTTAGTTGAAATGGAATTGGTTTAGTTGGATTTGGATAGAATTGGTTAGGTTGGGATGATATGTAAAGTGTTTAGTTAGTAGTTGGTGAGTTGTTTGAGGAAAGAGAAAAATCTAATGCAAGGAAATGAAAATTTTGGCCATAGCCGATTCTACCATGCCTTCAACACATCAAGCATCCTTTTGATCTTAACAATCAGTATTCAACACAAATTTCATTCCACAACCTTAGCTCTGATACCAAATTGATATGAAATCAAATCTTTAACTCCTATTTCATCTCACTACAACCATACACATAACAATCTATCTCTAAAACACACATGCTTCAACACACACTCATTCGGCCAAGACAAAGTCAAGCACTCCCAATCCCTTTTAACACCTTAAATCATCAATTTTAACATACTAATAATCCCCAAAGATCAACCATCCAAGACAACTCACAAATTGGCGCAAGGATTACACACACACAAGCCAAACCGAGAATGGGAAAATGGGAACCAAAATGCAAGAACTTACTAGGATAAACGGCTAAGGAGCATTCAAGCTTAAAGGAAACTCCATCGGCTTGAATTAATCCACCACCAAGCTTAGGCCGAAACTTGGATAAAGGAAATGCAAGAAGATTCAATCTCCATTGAAATGCTATTCATCATATTCATTCACTAGCCATCACAAAAATGAGAGAGTTGCCTTTACATAGGCATTACAAATATGGGGAATTCCCCTTTACAAATATTACAAAATAATACAAATTATTATACAAAAAATTAAGGGCTCAATTTTCCACCATTCATTCAAATACAATAGGCCATAACCATTTAATGCTAAAGGACAACTACTCCTTTAAATTGAGGACCTATGTCCCTAACTTTAATTAGTTTGGCTAACCTTCATCTATTTGAATTAAATAACATCCATTCATTGGGCTTAGACCAAATAAACCTCTCCACACTTGATGCCCATAGTTTGGACCAATAAAAAGGCCTTAAAAAATGTCTTGGACCTTTAGCACTCCATGGACAAGCTTGTGAACTTTCTTGAGTGATTGGGCTGAATGGTGCACACCTTGCAAAACTTGGACTTCTTGATTTTTCAATGGAAACTCTTGCACAACCAATGAATCATTTTGGCCTAGAATCTCATCGCATTCTTGGTCTGAGTGATTATGTGAATTTGGTCTTGCCAAATGGGCAATTTGGACTAAGGTTTAAGAGGTATAAAGCCAAGGATGGATCAATTATTGGTTTTGGGCACTCGGGCTTACGTGGATCAATAGGTTTGTGTGACATAAAAATAGGTTTGCTTTAGTGGTGGCCTCGAACAAACTGTCATATGGTGCTACAACTACAAGAATCAATGAGTTTGTTTATTTAGAGCTAAATATCCCATTGTCGGTGGAGTTGGCCCCATTCGGGATTTTGAGAGGCCTCTCCTTTACTGAAATTGACAAGCAAATTAATCTGAAGGTCCACGTTTTAATGTTTTTTAGAAGTTAGAAAACAAAATTGAAGAGATTTGATGAAATCTTGAGTGTTAGAGGAGTCGGAGATTCAAAAATGATATGTATACTTCAATTGTAATATTTGTATATTTAAAAAATTATAGAAATATAATTTTTCTTTTTCGGGTTGTCCCAATATATTAATATTCAAATATATTTTACATACGAACTATTTTTTATAAACTGATGCAACAACTCTACCTGTTTAACAACTAATCTCGTATAATTTGTCATTCAATCATCCTAAAACATATCAATTTGTATGGAAGAGTTTATATAAATAATTTATACTTAACATATTATCACTAAATGATTAGTTCTTAATCTCTCCCACTAAAACTTAAAAAAAAATAATTAAAAAAAAAAAAAAAGGTATGAAAGATGCCGAAGAAACCGTTCATAGTGCCTTTTCATATTCAATATAATTACTTTATGAAATGTTTAATAATTCATCTTCTGTGAAACCAATGTTTGATTTGGATATAATTTATTTATACAAATGGGATATGAGATACTCTTATTTAGCGAAGCAGAGGCTTTTCAAAGTCCTTAATAGATGAAAACTCAACCGGCAAAGGGATATTTAGCTCTGCACAAACAAAACCAATGATTTTTGTAGTTGTAGCACCATATGACATTTTGTTCAATGACACTGCTATAGCAAACCTGTTTTTTATGTCGCAGAAACCTGTTGACCCACCTATGCCCGAGTGCCCATAACCAATAAGCGATCCATCCTCAGCTTTGTACCTCATAAATCCCAGTCCAAACGCTCCATTTGGCAAAGCCATATTCTCATAATCACCCACACCCAAGAATGCATCATGGATTCTAGGGTTACTAAAAATCTTGCCACCATTATTTATGGGCCTAGTGTTAGCATCACCACTAGCATCTTTACCCTTATTATTTGTATTGTTCTTTGAAGCAGCAGGTACCTCTTTGCTTTTCTCACCTTTTGGCTTTTTTGATTTCTCGTGTGATGAAAATGTAGGGATGTGAGTGTGACTACCAAGTGGTCGCTTAGATAAAGAGGAATGTGGGGGTGGGATAACTCCCCCATCAGTTAGGGCTGCATAGTAGCGTGCAATTGCACGGGCCGAGCAATGTCCGTTAGTAGCAGGTAAGATGGCACGACGAATGTTCAGCATGTTAAAGAAAACCGGCAAAGTGGTGATGAGCTCTGCAATTTGGTCGAGGCGGTAAGTAGAGGGTAAGTCAGGATGGTAACCTCTGTCTGTGTACTTGCTGAGATCATATTCATCTATTGTAAGAGTTGCAAGTCGAGATTCCACACCTGGAGGGTAGCCATTGAAAGGCATGATGATGCCATTGATGACAGCTAACTCGGTTTTATAGTTTAGTTACAGTAGACTACATAATTTATGTTCTTCTTTTGAATAGAACATTATTGTGAGCACATATTCATGTAAACCTATATTTATTGCACCAAGTGACATGAGAAAATTAAAAAAGGGAAGTTCAACAAGTACCTGGCGGAATTCCAATATATAACTCGCCTTCAATATTTAGCGGTCGAATGAATGCTTCTTCAAGTATCTTCTGAAACTTCTTCCCAGACGCATGCTGTTTTATCCAAACATATAGCAAAAAGATCAAACTTACAATCAATCAAGCTAGCATACCTAGGATCACATGACATCTAGATAAAGCACCATATAAATATATAGGCAAGATATTTGTTATCTATAGATTTCAGGGTTCATAAAACTTCAGATGCAAACCGGAGTTGACGACTTAATTAAATTGAAAGCAACATTAGTATGCTAAAGATACCTCGATTATTCCACCACAAAGCCAGCCGAAAGACAGATAGTGATAGACCTGCTGTTGGCCTGGTTCAGTTTCAGGTTTTGACATGACAATCTGCCTCAAACATTCATCCCAGTTAGCAAGTTCCATAGGATTTTCTGCTCCAAACTCAACCAAAGCATAGGGCAAACCACTTGTATGGTTAAGCACATGATGAACCTAAAATCGAAAACCAAGTTATATTGAGTTACTGATATAAAAACTATGGCTAACTACAGAATATGTTTAAGAGGTCATAAGATAAGATTTACACCTTTATGAGATCTTTTCCATTTCCATTTGATCCAAATTCTGGCCAAATGTCAGCAACATTCTCCTCAAGCTTGACTTTTCTGCACAACAAAATGCCTCAATTTGTTAAAATTTGCACGAACAGTTAAAGTAACATTGACACCTTAGATCTCACAATGATCTCTTGTGTACCAAAGTATCCATTAATCTGAGAATCTTTATGGATCAATTCGCTGATTTTACCTATGTTCCAAATCATTAACAAATTCAGTGAATCTTTCTGAAATACTATGGGGGTATCATTGAATAATTACATAATGAACTAAAGACATCTGACTTTTGCACTACACCTAAGTAAATATCTCAAAGTACACCATCGGGACATAATTAAAGAAGCTCCAAAATCCACAATATGAATTACATGTTCTATCAACTAGAATGAAGAATTTCTGAGTCTCCACTGTTTCACTTTGTAAAAATGTATCATTTGTCTCTCACATCTTTGTGCCTCTAAAAATATTTCTGTTATTTTGTTGTAGAATAATGGCATGAAACGCACAAATATACTTGAAATTTTGAGTAACTATGAGTAACAATAATCAATAAACTAGAGGTGAGGCCCCGATGGNTTTATCCAAACATATAGCAAAAAGATCAAACTTACAATCAATCAAGCTAGCATACCTAGGATCACATGACATCTAGATAAAGCACCATATAAATATATAGGCAAGATATTTGTTATTTATAGATTTCAGGGTTCATAAAACTTCAGATGCAAACCGCAGTTGACAACTTAATTAAATTGAAAGCAACATTAGTATGCTAATGATACCTCGATTATTCCACCACAAAGCCAGCCGAAAGACAGATAGTGATAGACCTGCTGTTGGCCTGGTTCAGTTTCAGGTTTTGACATGACAATCTGCCTCAAACATTCATCCCAGTTAGCAAGTTCCATAGGATTTTCTGCTCCAAACTCAACCAAAGCATAGGGCAAACCACTTGTATGGTTAAGCACATGATGAACCTAAAATCGAAAACCAAGTTATATTGAGTTACTGATATAAAAACTATGGCTAACTACAGAATATGTTTAAGAGGTCATAAGATAAGATTTACACCTTTATGAGATCTTTTCCATTTCCATTTGATCCAAATTCTGGCCAAATGTCAGCAACATTCTCCTCAAGCTTGACTTTTCTGCACAACAAAATGCCTCAATTTGTTAAAATTGCACGAACAGTTAAAGTAACATTGACACCTTAGATCTCACAATGATCTCTTGTGTACCAAAGTATCCATTAATCTGAGAATCTTTATGGATCAATTCGCTGATTTTAGCTATGTTCCAAATCATTAACAAATTCAGTGAATCTTTCTGAAGTACTATGGGGGTATCATTGAATAATTACATAATGAACTAAAGACATCTGACTTTTGAACTACACCTAAGTAAATATCTCAAAGTACACCATCGGGACATAATTAAAGAAGCTCTAAAATCCACAATATGAATTACATGTTCTATCAACTAGAATGAAGAATTTCTGAGTCTCCACTGTTTCACTTTGTAAAAATGTATCATTTGTCTCTCACATCTTTGTGCCTCTAAAAATATTTCTGTTATTTTGTTGTAGAATAATGGCATGAAACGCACAAATATACTTGAAATTTTGAGTAACTATGAGTAACAATAATCAATAAACTAGAGGTGAGGCCCCGATGGTGGCCAAATCTTTTAATTTTGTTTTTCATTATTTTAAATTGATTACATTAAACCAAAGTGATAGGCATGTCACAAGAAACCCCAAGGTTTTGATGCCGGTTAGGACCTTTACAAAAGGTTCTCGATCAATATATTATGGAGTCATCTGTTCTTCATTTTCCCAATTACTGGAAAGAATTAGACATTTCTTTCAATATCAAGAGGAATAGATTGAGTCTATGCATCAATATTTAGGGCCCTTCCAACAAGATTACAAATTGCCATTATCCAAAATGAAATATATTTGTTATATTTCAAAAAAAAAAAAAAAAAGGACCAAAATTTCTCAAAAGGTCATACGGCTAAATCTCTATCCATGTCAACATTTAAGTCTGTTAGATCATGTGGAAATAAGTGTTTCTTGAGACAATGTCCACTGACATGCAGTTGAAGAGGACCATAAAATTTTTATTAGAGCTTCTCAAATTATGTCTAGCTAGACTTCAACAACCTAAATTAGAAAATTAAGAGTTTGTTGTAAATGTGCAGGAAAAAACTATTAATGGTTAATGGGCATGCATATAACTAGTCAAATAAAAGTTTTGCACAACAAAGCATAAAAATTTACAAACATAAAGCTTAGTACCCATAAGAACTATAACATACCCATTGTCAACAAGCCAATGCACCATGCCTGCTGTGATGCCCTTTGTTACCGAAAAAACATTAAAAAGACTATCAAGCTGAACAGGACGAGGATCATATCTACCGAGCACTCCAGCCGCGGTATCTATAATCACCTCACCATCTTTGTACGCACAAATCTTAAGACATCATTAATTAAAATCTCATAAAAAGTGAAGAATAATTGTAGATTTTGGCATCTATAAATAGATAAATGAGCTTAAAAATCATCGTACAATTGTTAATATGAATTTCAGAGTAAAAAGTTAAATAAAAAAATAAAGGTGAACTAAATAATGGTACATAAACTGGAAGAAAATAATCAATTCTTTTATTCAAAGTTCACTAAAAAGTTAAAAATACCTATTCCTATCACACTTTCACTCAAAATCAAAATAGTATAAACATACTGTTTTAAGTACTTTCCACTTTAATCTTAGAGAATTAGATAAAGGCTTCTGCTGGCCATGTCTGAAACAAGTCTCTGCTGTTAACCCATGATACCAACCTCGTGGGAGCATATTTTTGGCTTCCCTGTTTTGTTGAGTGATTTCAGGAAATGAAAGATATTGGAGACTAGCTGTACTAGCCTTTTAATAAAGACCTCAACTTCCAGCAGTCTTGGATGAATCACATAAATGGGCTAAAGGAGTCCCCAGATATACAGACAATAATAAAAGTTTTGCTGCCTCCATAACTTTTACATCATCTTTTAATGACTTTTTGGTAGTTAATTTTCTTTTTTAATCTTTTTAATAACTTTGTAGTTGCTCCACGCTTAACCTTTTGAGCAATAAAAGCAGGTGCTTTCAAAGATCCTTCAGATCAGCTTCAATTTTATGTATAATAATAAATTAATAATAACAAGATCTCTTAATTAGCAAATTTAATTAATGTTTTAATTATAGTATTGTAACTAAGTAAGCTCTGGCCTGCTAGTCTTCTCTCTAACTGTAAGCTATATTTCTTATGATATTAGTATCAATATCATCCTGGTCATTGTTTTGGTTGCAAGGAAAACAGATGTTAATTTCAAGATGAAGTGATATTGAAAGGAGAGCATTGAAAAAAACTTTGAAGTATGAGCTAAATTGAGGTATATGGGATATGATGATAAATACAATTCTTTTACTAGATTGATAGTTACAGAGATGCACAGTACGGCAAAAATTAATAATTATGAAGAACAAAATTATAGTAGGATATGAGCCAAAGAAAAACAAAGCGATGATTTTGAGTGTGTAGGCAAGACTAGAGGTCTCTTCTCTTCCGCAAAAGGATCCCCACTGCCACGTTTTTATTTAGACAACTTAGTTTTACTTAACACACATGCTTTTTATATATATTTTTCAAAAAGAAATATGGAAAAAGCTAAAAAGGATTATCCTATCATAATTGTAATGATATTATGCCTACTTAAATCCAAAGGTGTATCATTAAAATTGGTGCAGAGTGCAGACCTGAATTCCAAGTATTCTGTCCTCATTCCCCAGTTGAACTAAGAACTCCCTCAGCTTGGCCTCCACTTCACAATGGATTGGAGAATCATAAATCCACTGGGGATTTGCTGCTGGTCCCTTTTTTATGTTTCTGAGAAGTTAAATCACATTGTTGTCAGATATGAGCCAGTAACAAAAGTAATGAAATGACAGATTAAGGTTAGAATGGACTGACCCTTCTAAAACAGATTCGGCAAATGGTCTCAAAATATCCAGATATACGATGCGAACATTCATCATGGACGAAAGCCCTGAACCATGCTAGATAATGAGATAAAAATGCACAGTTGGCTAACACAAGGTAAGGAACGGAGGTCTCTATACCATACCTCTAAGGAGAGTAAGGACTTTTGAAAACATTACAAAATCGCCAGGAAAGGCTTCGAACTGGAACCAAAATGTGTAACTATGTTAAAATTATGGATGAGTTTGAATTAAAGTCTCATAGAAACATACAAAGAAAAAAAAAAAAAAAAAATATGAGATGATATGGCCTTACAGGATTAAAACGTTTAATTTCTTTTTGGCTAAATTTCATCTTTTCCTGTATAAGCTTCATGCTTTTTTCCTTTTGATTAACAATACTTTTCATGGTACCCTGTACAAAGGATTATTAGCAAGAGGTAAAGAAAATCACAGATGTTCTGAGAATAAACTTACAGGAGCTTCATCCGTTGGTGTAGCATCACGGAAAAATAAAGTTGTAACCTCCATAGCCTGCTCAGGCAGGTCTACACGCAGCTTAAGTCCCATTTCTTCCATGGCAGACAAAAGAGCTACATGGTCCCCCTTTGACAATGACAAAAATAATTATTTCTTAATCTAGAAAGAGAAATAGTCTGAAGGGATGTCGATAGCAGAAAGACATTAACGGTAAATTAATTGGTTAGAAACTGAATTCAAAACAAGGTCGGACAATAAATAGTATCTAAGCTCTAGCAACCCACTCCACTCCATTCCATGCGGTTGCATATGGAGCATACACAATCGCAAATACAACTTATAATGCTTAAGCTTTTAGATAAGAATCTAACGATAGTATTTAAACCAATTCTGAAAAAAAAAACTGTCATCTACAGATCCTAAGCAAAAGATAGTGAAAATTATTGAAATGAGAAATCTCCCCCATTAAACCAAGCTAGACATTATGATGAATACTTAACAGGCAAGTAAATAACATAGAAGGTCTAGCAGATGCATTTAATCAAAAATTACTGCTAAAGTTAAACAGACACAAATCTATAATGCCAGAGAAATTAACTCATAGACATTGACAGAATCAATACACTGAGTCATCATAATTCTCTTATTTCTAAAATTCTTTAAAATATTTATTCTAGATGAAAAAAAAAAAAATAACGAAAAGTTACAAACAAACTCTGCAGCTGCCAACAACATTTTTGCTAGTGCTTGTTTCACAGAGTATGTTACTTTCTTTGTGAGCCCAAAGTTAGCAAAATGGGCGATGAGGAGCCTCTTGCTAACAAGGAAATTTCCTACATTAAAACACTCAAGAAAGCATTGAAATAGGAGAGGGAATTGATTCTTACACACGCCACATTTATGTAATCAGAAAAAACCAACTTCTATTTTAGCACTAATATTATGACTCGTTCCGAAGGCCAAACAAATTTCAAGGCAACAAGTGCAAAAAGAACAAACAGTGAGAACAAGTACCAGGATGAGGGTCACCATTGAAAAATCCATCAACATAAATTTGGTGGGCATATGCAGTGTAATTTCTTCTACAATCTTCTGCTTGTCAACACCAAAAGCTTCCAGAGTTTCAGAGTCATTTATCGTATCCCATCCATATACTCTAAAATGAGGACAGCTTCAGTGACGTATGATTTGGAAAAAAAAAATAAAGATTCACATTAGTTTTGAAACAAAAAAGGCAGTGTTCTCTACTTAAGAAAGTAAGTTCCAATAAACCCTAGATCAAAGTCTAGCATTAGTAACAATTTGGTAACCCACCAATCCAAACCAAAAAGAAAAAGGCACTCCTTTCCCATTACATAGCTACCATGCTGAATGTTATAAATATGACATATATACAACTATCAGATCCTGGGAAGGCTTACATGACAAATCTAATAGTATAGCCGAAGAATAAGCTCATTTGTTTAAAGAGTAAAAACACGAACTTGTTTCTTCAGAACAAACTTTCTCTTTCACTAGATATTCACTAGATTTTTGTCATAACCTATTGTAACACAAGAGTAACAATAAAATATTCCAAACTTCCCATATTTCAAATTTAACATAGCTCTGAGTCACATAAACTGTAGATTGCAGAACAAGACGTTTCAATCAAAAATATAGTGAAAACCATGCCTGAATAACTTCCGGAAAAGAACATCCACTTTATTGTCTTCGCCTCTGTTTTTGCAGCCAAGATTTCTAGACACAGTTCTAGTATTTTCTACAAACAAAAACAAGCATCAATAAGAAAATGAGTGAGCATTTATCATACAACGAAGTGCAATATTTGTGATTTTTTCCTGTCATTTAAATTCCACCACAGAACCATTTACTTATCAAAACTCATGTGACATCACATTTCCTACTAATAGCAACAGAAGACAACCAGTTTTTACTACAAAAGTATGATGAACTATTGAGTTCATTCAAGAAAATTTTATTACCAGCTTCTAGATAATACAACTATAAGAACAAGTAAAAACTTATCATACCAGCTTCAAGATTGAAGTCAAGTTCTTTCGGAGCTTCTCGGCACCATTCGTCCAAAACTGGATTGAAATCATATAACGGTTCTGCCCAAGCTATCCAGTCAATAATCGATTTTGCATCCTTTAAGTCCTATAAAATTATAGCATACTCAATAACCGTTTAATCACTCCAGGTTTTTCTTTGCATCAAATACTTATAAACAAAAGTATGTAAAACCTCCAAGATAATTTTCTTGATGCCCTGATGTTGAACTTTGACAACCACATCCTGCCCATCACTTAGCTTGGCACGGTGGACTTGTGCAATCTGCATAGCTTAAAAGATGAAAATCCCATAATGTACTAACTATTTCAATAGCTCATACAACCAATTATAGTTGGAGGATCTTACTGATGCAGTGGCCAAAGGTTTTTGGACAAAATCCATGAAGAGATCATCCATGGATTTACCCAACTCTTTCTCTATGGTCTGACAAACCTGTGCAAGCAAACTTACCACTTAGATATCCTGAAGATGTAGCAAAAATACGCACATACCCAAACTGAGAAATACGGGGCCCTTAGCGTCGGCCACATTTAGCCGGGGTGAAGTCCCCTCGCGGCGGTCAAATCTGGCCAGCTGCGTGGGGGCTCAAGCGACGGCGGTGGCCACCGCAGACCAATTTTCTTCATTTATTTATTTATTTTATTTTTTTGCTATTTTTTAAAGATCCATGAAATTTTATATTTGGTTGGTTAATGAAAACGATTTGTGTTTGATGAAGTTTGGAAGATGAGTTTAAAATATGAAATTGAGTAAACGTGTTCCCACCAAGATTTAGCGACACGGCAAGCTCCCGCCCTAAGTTTCATTTATTCTAGATTTCCACCCTAAATTAAACACCGTCAATGACTGTTCAACTAAGGGTGAGAATCTGGAAAACTGACTCGAGCCTTTTATCGAGCAGGTGGCGGCCCTGACTTTGGGCTTCAATTTCCGACGAACAGAAAGACAAAGACGGCCAAAAAACATGCCCACACAAACTAAAACATACGAAGAGTTTCTTGGTGTAGTTTGATGACACTGGTTGCTCTTTGATCGAACAGAAAATGATAGAAAATATACCCAAAATCACAAGGTGGCAAGTGTGGGAGTGGCTAGAAAGTGAGTAATGACGGCAAGTAGGAGTATGAGTTTTGTAGAGGAGGTTGTGGGGAGTTCAACAGTGGTCTAAAAAATTATTTTAGAGTTTGGGATCGGTCGAAAAAAGCCAAAAATTGGCGGTTTAGGCGATGCTAACATGATCTGCTTCTTGCTAACGTGAGCCAAAAAAGCATCGATGCATGATAGTTTACTAACGCGACCCGCACTATAGTAAAAAGGTTAAAATTAAGCAAACGGTATTACTTTAAGGATGGCAATTGAAATTTATGAAATTAGGGGTGGGAACTTGCTATTTTGCTAAACCTTGGGTTGGGAACATGTGGTTTACTCTATGAAATTTTGGGAACATTTGGATTAAGAAAATTTGATTACTTTGTAAGATGAATGTGAAAAGGGAATAACAATAATTATTAATATAAATAATTAAAATTATTGTTATTGAAATTAAGGTAATAAAATTGAGATATAATAGAATTATTATTAAAATAAAATTATAAATTCATTACTTCATTTTATAAATAATCAACTAACCTATTAATTAATAGAAAGACTAAATTAACCTTAAACCTATTATATTCTTCCCAGCAACAAATGAAATAACTTGAAGGAAATTCATAATGCAGGCAAACAAACATTTCCAAATCCTTCAATATTCAGCCTGATCATAGTAATTAGCCTAACAAAATCAAATTCAGACCTCCATAATCTTCTACTATACAAATTTAAGTTGAGAGGTAGACCTCTTGTAAAGGATGAGGAGGAAGGGAGTCCTGTAACTGTTTGAGAAGAGTTATGTACTCCGCAGGAAGCACATCAGCACGCCCCGATAAGTATTGTCCAAGTTTCACCCATGAACCCTTCAACTCTGTTATCAAATTCACAATACGCTTACCATTTCGGTTATGAGCTTTCTCCCATAAACCATCTCTTTTAGATTTGTCAGTCCATTTCGCTTTTATTTGTAAAGCCTTTAGTAAACATTAACACCAAATAAGATTTCACATCAAAATAGTAAATAATTAAGCTGCAATAACAAAGAAATAAATTTTAATTACCTTGTAGTCCAGGAAAACTTTGAAAGCCAGCTTGTAGACTTTGATGCGTCTTATGTAAATGTTTCCCCACCCCATCTGAAATAACAAACACAGCCTTTTTAACATTTAAAAGAAATCAGATTTATTATTCTTGTAAACTAAACAAAATTACCTCAGCGTCTCAAGTTAGTTGATCGAAAATTTCTCCTTCTTGTGTTCAGTGTCATGTATATATATTGTCATTTCATTAANTATTAAGCTGCAGTAACAAAGAAACTTTACCTTGTAGTCCAGGAGAACTTTAAAAGTCAGCATGTACACTTTCATGCGTCTTATGTAAATGTTTCCCCACCCCATCTGAAATAACAAACAGTTACACGGCCTTTAACATTTATAAGAAATCAGATTACTTATTCATGTAGACTAAAGAAAATTTACCTCAAGGTCTGAAGTTAGTTGAACAGAGAGATTTTATTGAAACTATATTCTGGTTTCTGTGTCGTCTTGCAAAAGAACTTCTATTTGTCCTGTTCGGCGTTCATCAGCTCTTATTTAAGAAAAACAGAAGTCCAGTAGCCGGAGAACACGTCAAGATCTGATTGAAGGGTTAATAAGGAATGATACTAAGATTAAAGACATATGTAGCATGGAATAAAAGGGAAAGAATATGGGGTGGCTTAGTTAATACTGTTAATAAATAGTAAAGTACTTTTTGTTTTAGAGAACCTTCGGCCTTCCAAGTTCTTCCTGTGTCGAGAAATCATATACTTACCTTGTTGTGTTGTAGTTCCTTCCTAGATTCGGATTTATCATATATTCCTAGCAACTCTCTTTAAATATTTTCCATTGTACATTGTATTCATTTATTAATTAGTCTAATACAGCAGTATTAAAGTTTTAATTCCTTTAACATTTCTCTGCATTCTGAATATTGAAGCTCGTTGTGCTTTTCCAAGTAGCTATATCTAAGACGCTTTTGTTTGGATCATTTTTAATTTGCATGTAGTTCAATTCTCTTTTGATCAGCGATTGGATTCGATTTTACCTGTTAAAATTAGAAGGAAACACACACACACACACACACATATATATGGTTTATAGTTCCTTATAAACCACTAATAGGTAGTTAAGTAGTCAACTAAGACTTTTAGGTGTATTATTTAAGAGGTCTTGAGTTCGATTCTCCTCGACCCTTAATAAGGGTAGCCATTGGAGTTCTTATCCAACTGGTAGTTCTAGGATCTCAGGAGATTAATTGAGATACAAACAAACTAGTTGGAACAACTTTGAGATATATATATACAGTAAAATCTCTCTATAGTCATAATGTTGGGACTAACTAATTTTATTACTACACAGAAGTTATAACTTAATGGAGGTGTAGTTACAAAAATTATAGTTTTGATTTCTTATTTTATAATTCATATTTTAGTAGTACAGTATTAGGATTTTAATTCATACTTTTGTAATATTAGGATTTCAATACAGCGTTTCAATTACCTACTTTTGAAACAGATAAAATATCGTTTTTTAATAAGTGTCATTGATAGAATTGTAAATACAGTTGATGCATGGTCAATTGATGTGAAGCTACAAACAATTGTCAATGGTTTTAAGCGCTGCAAAATTAGGACCACTAATGTCAATGAATTGTAAGTTACAAATGAAGTGGATGAGGAGAATAAAAGAGTCACTATAGAATTGAGTGATCAGATTCGACAAATTCACTACACTAATCGAATGGATATTAATGTCTTCTTCGATTATTCAAATGAGCAACAAATTGTGTATACTTTAACCAAAGGAGAAATCATTGTTGCAATTAGACAAGAAGAGAAAGGAAATAATCATAAGGATAATAGTACAGAAANCTTCAACGTGCGTTTGTTTCTCTTAACTCATGTTGAATATTTATGCAGATTTTATTTAATATAAATTGTAAAATCATACCCTTGATCTTGGCTCATGTAAACGATCATGTTATATTTTTTTTTTTTTTGTTTTCGCTACGTATACGGAACCGTTTACTAATAGTTTGCTTAGAATAAATGAGGGGTATTTACAATAGTGGTATCAGAGCCGTATTTTAGGGTTTCTTGATTTGGGAATTCTATTTTAGGGTTTCTCATAAACGAATTGAAATTTTAGGGTTTCGTGATTTGGGGATTCAATTTTAGGGTTTCGAAATAATTTAGGGTTTTTTGATTAATTAGTTCTTTGATAGTCCTAAAGCTCCAAACACAGTTAAATCCCTCCAAAATCCTCAATAAATCAAGTCAACTAAACACAATCTTAGTCTCTTAGGGTTTGGTTTTTTGAACTCAAAATTATGAGTGTCACGCGCATGGAGATTTCCCAATACGATGGGAAAATAGATTTCAACACCTGGAAAAAGAAAATGAAGGCCTTGTTATCCCACAACACGGTTGGAATCGCACTGGAGAAAGATGAATCCAAATGGCCAGAAGAAAAGAAAAAGAAGAAGGCAGAGGTGGACGAAGAAGCATACAACTTGATCATCATGAACCTGTCAGACACTGTGCTTCGAAAGCTGGATGGCATGGAATCTCCGATTCCACTCTGGGGTAAACTCAAGTCTTTGTATGCTCTTAAATCTGCTCCTAACTTAGCTTTCTTGAAAGACGCATTATTTTCTTATAAAATGGACTTAGCTAAATCCTTAGATGAGAATTTGGATGAATTTCTAAAAATGACTCTAACCGTAAAAGGTACTAACCAAGAACTAGGAGATTCCAGCCTAGCCATGATTCTGTTAAATTCCCTACCAGAGTAATGCTTAGTGGTAAAGAATGCCCTTCAATATAGTGGAACAGTACCTAGTGTGGACCTAATTATTTCTGGGCTAAAATCTAGGGAATTAGAATTAAAGATTCAAAAGCGTAACAGGAGCAATTTGTTTGTGAAAGGGAAATTCGATACTGGACAATTTGGTAAAGAGTCTAGTAAGAACAATCACAGAAATGTAGGCCCTAAAAACAGAAAGAGTAGTAAAGGTAATGGGAGACCTAAGGGGGAATCTAGGAAGTGTTTTTTCTGTAACAAAACAGGGCATCTCAAGAAAAATTGCTATGAATGGATTAAAAAGAACAAATAGGCCAACACAGAAACAAACCTAGTTAGCTCTAGTAGTAACTTAGAAATATCTGAAGCCCTTACTATTTCTAATTCATCTAGAAGCAATAAGTGGGTGCTAGACTCAAGCTGTACCTTCCACATGAGTCCTAACAAAGACTGGTTTCAAAGACTTAAAACTGGGGAACAAGAAACAATATACATGGGGAATAATCACTCCTATGAGGTTCAAGGAATAGGTGATATAACCATTAGGCTGAATAATGGTAAGCTAGTATTGCTCACTAAAGTTAGGTATATATCCGAACTGAAATGTAACCTAATTTCCTTGGGAACCTTAGATGAATCAGGCTGTTCCTATAAAGCACAAAATGGTTGTATGGAAGTCTACAAGAATGGGACTGTGTTGATAAAGGGTGTTAAGAAAAATGGGCTTTATATCTTGTGTGGGTAGTACTATCCTGATGTTTTTAATTCTGCTTTACTTTCTACTAACATATTTGTTGCAGAAAAATGGCACTTGAGATTAGGCCATATAGGCCAAAATGGTATGAATTTATTAAAATAGCAGGGTTATTTTGGTAATGACATTGTAACTGCTTTAAATTTCTGTGAAACCTGTATTCTTGGGAAACAGCACAGGATAAGTTTCCACAAAGGAACTCACCTTGCTGCAAAGTGTCTAGATTATGTTCATGCAGATCTTTGGGGTCTAGAAAAAGTAAAGTCACATGGAGGGAACATATACTTCCTCTCCATTGTGGACGATTACAGTAAGAAGGTATGGGGTACCTTCTCAAGACTAATGACGAAGCCTTAATGAAGTTCAAAGGTTGGAAAACCCTAGTTGAAACACAGTTAGATAGAAAAGTCAAAACTCTTAGGACTGATAATGGGTTAGAGTTCTGTAACTTAGAGTTTGATACTTACTGCCTAAATCAGGGGGTGCTAAGGCATAGAACTGTCAGGGCAACCCCACAACAGAATGGGGTTGCAGAGAGGATAAATAAGACTCTCCTAGAAAGGGTCAGGTGTCTTCTTTTCACTGCTGGACTACCCAAAACCTTCTAGGGAGAAGTTCTAACCACAGCAGCCTATTTGATCAATAGGAGCCCATCCAGTTCAATAGGTTTTAAGTGTCCAGAAGAGAAATGGTCAGGGAGGAGACCAAATCTCAACCACCTAAGGGTCTTTGGGTGTGCTGCATATGCACACACCAGAGAAGGTAAGTTAGAACCTAGGTCCCTTAAATGTGTTTTCCTAGGGTATCAGGAAGGGACTAAAGGTTATAGGTTGTGGGAGAAAGATGTACCAGGAATTAGGGTCATAATTAGTCGAGATGTAGTCTTTAATGAGACCATGTTTCCTTGCAAAACTTCTACTGACAATGCAGGTTACCCAAGAATAGATCCTGAAATGTCTGATCAAACAGAGAGATCTCAGTTTGAGGTGAGCCACCAATCCTGATAGAACAGTCTGAACAATCTGAAGCCACTAAACCACAAAGTCCCACACTGCCAAACATTGGGGACCAATATGAAGAAGAGGATCAGCCTGAAAACAATGATGAAGACCAGAATGACAACCTGGCAGAATACCAGTTAGCAAGAGACAAGGTCAGAATGGAGATAAGGCCCCCAAACAGATATAGTTATGCTGACTTGATCTACACTGCCCTTGTTGCTGGGGTAGATACACTAAGGATTGAACCAGAGACATACCAAGAAGCTATGAGTTCAAAAGACAGTGAAAAATGGCTAGAAGCCATGAAGGAGGAGATGATGTCCCTAAAACAGAACATAACTTGGACTCTGGTCCTAAAACCTGCTGACCAGAAACTAATAGATTGCAAATGGCTTTACAAACTAAAAGAAGGCTTAACAAGCACAAATCCTCCAAGATACAAAGCTAGACTGGTGGCAAAGGGCTTCACACAAAGGGCAGGTATCGATTTTATAGAAATTTTCTCTCCTGTGGTTAAGTTTAAAATAATTAGGCTAATGCTAGCTATAGTGACTCATTATGACTTAGAACTGGAACAGTTGGATGTTAAAACTGCGTTTTTGCATGGTGAATTGGAAGAAAAAATATATATGAGTCAACCAATGGGGTTTAGGGTTATAAACCTGCCTGATCATGCTTGTCTACTGCACAAGTCTTTGTATGGACTCAAACAATCCCCTAGGCAATGGTACAAGAGTTTCGACTCATTTATAGTGGGAATTGGGTTCATTAGGAGTGCATATGATAACTATTTTTCTTTTGCTTGTACAAATAACATGCCAATGTATTTACTGTTGTACGTAGATGACCTGTTGTTAATAAGCAAGTCTAAATCTCACATAGAAGAACTAAAAGCAAAATTGAGCACTGAGTTTGATATGAAAGACCTAGGGTCAGCAAAAAGGATCTTAGGGATGATGATTGATAGGAATAGAAAATCAAATAGATTGAAACTTCATCAATTTCCATATCTGCAGAAACTAATATCTTGGTTTGGGATGACTAATGCTAAAACTGTCAACTTAGCTCTAGTAGGACATTTTACATTAAGCAAAATGCAGTCCCCTAAAACTGATGCAGATAAGATTAAAATGGAAAATATACCCTACTCTAGTGCCATAGGATCTGTTATGTATTCCATGATAAGCACCAGGCTTGATCTCTCCTTTGCAATATCTCTATTAAGTAGGTTTATGTCAAATCCAGGAATAGAACACTAGGTTTCTTTAAAATGGTTACTAAGATACATTAACACTACACTGCATGTTGGATTAGATTTTTGCAAAAGAACCCCTACACTTGATCTTGTTGGGTATGTGGACTCTGATTTTGCAGGAGATCGAGATTCAAGGAAGTCCACCACAGCCTACTACTTTACCTTAGGTGGAAACTGCATCAACTGGAAATCCCAACTCCAACCATTGGTGGCACTGTCCATAACTAAAGCTGAGTATGTGGCAGTGACTGATGCATTTAAGGAGGCAATATGGCTATAGGGGATTTTGAAAGAGGCAAACTTGATGGATGGCATTGTGACTGTGTATTCTGACAGTCAAAGTGCCCTTCATCTAAGTAAGAACCCCGTATATCATGAGAGGACGAAACATGTGGATGTCAAGTACCATTTTGTCCGAGATCAAATCTCAAAAGGAAGTCTGAGTCTACTGAAAATTCCAACTGAAGAAAACCCATCTGATATGGGAACAAAAGTTGTAACTGCTGCAAAGTTCAAGCACTGTTTGAACCTTCTTCACATCAACTGAACTCAAAAAAGCTAAGAACAAGTATGAGAATTGCTTGCTGCATCTGTATGTTGCTGTCTGAGTAAAGGATAAGGCTTCAAGGTGGAGATTGTTATATGTGAAGCCTCATACACTATCACATTGGCTTAAGTTTACTCTGCATCTTGACCGTTGGTTTCTGAGAGATCTGACGGCTGAAAACAGAAAACTGGTCAAACCTATAAAAGCTGAAGTCTTTTCCATTCGCGATAGTCTCTCTCTCGACTGAAATCTTCCCCAAACATTACTTGGTTAGGGTTCAAGATTAGGGCTTTGTGTGTGTGTGTAAATCTGCTGATAACCTGTCCATTAGAGCTTTGTTTCTTTGTGGAGTTGAGAATCTGGTGTTGAGTTCTCTGTTTGGGTTGTAGGTTTTCCAGTATTAGTTCAAAGCCTGATCAGTTCTTGATAGGAAATCTTGTAAGGGAAGAGTGATTGAGTGCTTGTAATCGTTCTTGATAATAATAGTAAGTGCAGCGAGCATCCATATTCTGGAGCTCAACGTGGACCTAGCTTGTTCAATCTTGAGCAAGTGAATCATGGTAAATACTGTGTGTTGGGTATGATTTTATTATGTTTTGATTGATTGATTGTGTTGGTGTTTGTTTAGAATAAGTGAGGGGTATTTACAACAACTAGGATAACGTGGGTGGAAATTGCTACATTGACGTTGGCGGCGTCTCTATAGCTGTGTTATTCCGATACGGTTATAATGAGTCAGAATTATATTTAAATATCTATGTAAGACAATGCTAGGAATTGCATGGACCAAAGTTTTATTCCCCAACATCGATGGCGTTGGGAGTATTGTTTTCCTCTGACGCCATTCTTTGACGTCGAATTACAGTCTAATTCTGGCAAGGCAAACCTAACAAAGCATTCTAACGTGGGTGAATCAACTCTTCCCAAATGCGAGAATGTGTGGATCGAGTTCTTGGCTAATTATTTATGGTCCAAGTGGATGCATCTTCATACTATTATTCTGAACCTTTTTTATTAACTAAAACAATAAAACATGTAAGACCATTTCTTTATTTGATGTTGTTGGGAGTTTGTTAACTCACTTTGGTGTATGATTACCCATTTTAAGTGCAGTAGAAATATTACCAAGTTGATAAGACATTTCCAATTTAACCACATCAAACACAAGTGCGGAAAATAAAGAACACAACCAGATACATGGTTCGACTAAAATCCACTTTTAGTCTACATCCATAGGACCTTGTCCAGATCGAAACAATCCACTAAGTTAAAAATACATTACAAGACAATGTTCAAAGTTGATCTAAGATATAGTAAAAAGAACTCCCTGTTTAATTTTACACTTAGCATCATGCTCTGAATCCTTAACGTGTGGCAACTCCTTGGACCTTCTTCATGCCGGGAACACACCCGAGAACAGCTTGTGAATCACCAAGCTTCAAGCACCGACACCACGCACCAACATCAGTAAAGAAACCACGTTCCAAGAGCCATCAAGTCAATGAATGATATGGTGAGGTTTTGGCACACAATAGAAATGAACCTATGAACCTTAAGAGAAAGAATACTCTAAGAAATTTCAGAGTACAATAAAATAAAAGATCAAAAGATTAGATTCAAAGACGCAAGATAAGATGATATATATTATAGGGTTTCTTGCTCAACACATTAGTGCCACGTTAGCCAACAAGGAAGTGACCCATGTTTGTCCAAATAAGAAAAATGTTCTTTCTTTTGGTTTGGACCACAAAACAAATCAAGAAAAGAAACTTTATTTCCTAGGATTACTTAAGAATACTATGACACATGTAAAAAGTCCTAAAAAGTTAGAGATAAAGATAAATAATATCTTTTTTACTTTATTAGACATGCAACTCGTGCTGAGTAGCAAATACTTGAAGCAAGAGTGTAAGCACAACCTGTTGTGCACACACACTTGAAATGAACCAAGCCAAAACACAAGTCTAGCAACCAGTGTGCACGGAAAACTGATGTGTACACACATGGCAAAGGAAACGAGCTAAATCATAAGATTTGCAACCAGTGTGCACACATAACTGTTGTGCACACACAATTCATAAGTTTGACAAATATAAATATTTCACAGATATGTATTATTACATTACATTATATACTTCATTCATGTAAAATTGGTAGTACTATTTTTACAAAAGAAAACACGTGTTGCCGAAAATAAGTAAAAGTAGTTCAAGTACGGGGGATGAGATCTTTAAACTTCAAAATTTGACTTAAATTTAGACACTATTTTTCAGCCGATGATATTTTACAATCCAATGAATGAGAGAAAAAGTATAGAGATAATTACTATGTTTATCACTTCAACAATTTCTACACCATTGGGTTGTATTGAATCAACGGCTGAAAATTTATGTAAAAAAATTAAGTTTTAAATTGAAAGATCCCATTTGGTATGTAATAACTATAATGTTAATTCTAAATTATTTCATAATTAATTCTAGCAATATAATAGTTATTAATAATTTATTTAATGTATCATTAAATTGGTCCAAAATTACATTAAAATTTAAATCAATATTTTAATGTATTATTTTTATTGATTTTAATATATCTTTTACCTTATTAATGGCTTCACTAAAATAAATTATACATGGTTTCTAACCATTACTCTCTAATAAATACACATTTAATTAATTGGGAATCGAAATACATTAACTCGCTAAAATTGAAGATTAATTTATGAATATTTTATCATCACTATTTGGTTTTATTTATTAAATTAATGTCACAAAATATAACCACCGAATTCGGTTAATATTCCTGAAGAATTGATTGCATAAATTGTATTGTTATTATTTGCAGCCTTCAAGAAAATTATTTGACTTTTGTGGTAGTAAATGTAATACACATTAAATACTTTAAGTCATTAAACATTAATGAATTTTTATTATGATTTTAAACCCTCCAGTAATACAACAATTAAATGATTTAAAGCTTTTTGTTCATTAGTGTTTAAAATTCATTAATGCTGCATAGACCTGGCAAAACGGGTCTGGACCCGCGGGTCGGTCCGTACCCGGGTAAAAAATATAGGGTACGGATCTAATAAATTAAACCCATTTTTTTGTGACCCGTACCCATACCCGGTCCAATAAATCACGGGTCATACGGGTGAACCCGCGGGCACCCGCTGGCACCCGTATTTGCCCTATTCAGTATCACTGAATCCCTAAGTTTTTAATTTTTTATCACGCAGAGTCCAGAGATCACGCTCACGCCTCCCTTTCACAGAGTCACAGTCTCACTCTCATCTCAATATCTCATCTCTGATCTCTCAGTCTCAGATCGCAGCCGCATCTCATCAGTCATCACGAATCACGCTCACGCCTCCCTCTCACAGTCTCACTCTCATCTCATCTCAAATCACAAAACAAAACCACTGAGAGATGAAGAAAGCAGCGGCAGCAGAGAAAAAAAGGGTGCGAAGATCATCAGCAGCCTTTCAAAACGGCACCAGAGATCCCAGCAACGATACCCCACCTAGGGTTTTTCCCTCTCTCTCGCTTTGTCTTTACACTTTTCTGTGAAACGACACATATCCACATCTCGTTTCGTTGTTTTTGTTCTGTTTCCTGATCTGGGATTTTGTGTTCGTGAGGTTTTATGTAGGTTTAAATGTTTGTGTTATGATGGACATTTTTTATTTGGTGAATAAAGGTTGTGTTTTAATGCTTAATTGTTTTGAAAGTTTATGCCTTTGTGGGAAATGTTTGTGTTATTGTTTTGATCCGTTTTTGTGGCGTTTAACGATTGAAAGAGGAGAAAGGAGATTAATTTGTTGGAGAAATTTTGATGTAATCATGCTTTGTTTCTATGAATTTGAGGATTGTATTTGCGTTTGGTGGTGTTTTTTATTTTTATTTTTTGTTATTTTGTTTTTGGGAAGTACAGGTAATGGTTTTCATGTAGGGAAAACACGGGCCCACCCGCGGGTCCACCCGTACCCGTATAGGGTAGGGCACGGGTCCAAAATATTGGACCCGTATATATCGACCCGTATAAAGACCCGCACCCGTATGACCCGTACCCGTATAACCCGAACCGTACCCGGCCCACCCACCCGTTTTGCCAGGTCTAATGCTGCAACTACCCATTTTTTAAAGAGTAAACGACATTTCCCACCCAAGATTTCGTGAACCTTCAAGTTCTCACCCATGGTTTCATAAATTTTAAATTCCCAACATTAAATTCTTCTCACCCATGGTTTCATAAATTTCAAATTCCCATCATTAAATTCGGGATTGCATCCAGCGATCTTGAGGTCGTAGTTTGTGATCTCAATGATCGCAAATTGCTATCACTTTTTTTTTTTTTTTAATTTCAGTTTTTTTCTAAATTTATTTTATATTTTAAATTCTCCCAGCTTTCTCTAAAAAAAAATACTTCTCCTTTCTTTTCAGGAAAATAAGTTTATTTTTTTTTAATTTATTTTTTTAGTATTAGAAAATTAGATACTTTTAATATATATATTAAATGATTCCTTTAATCTTTTTGTTTATAGAAATTAAAAAAGAAAAGAAATTAGAAATAAATAAATAAATATTGTTTTAAAGAAAAATATTTATTTTTATATTTGAATTTTTTAAATTTATTAGTTTTACATAAATTATAAATTAAAAAAAATTGAAAATATATGAAATGGTGGGGGTAAGATGGTCAAGTCAAAGATACTACATGCGTAAATATTTAATTCAAAATCAGTCAACCCTTTAATTTAACGAAGAAAAAAAACCAATGGCAGGTGGTGTTCTTGGTATTTTCTGTAGTTAGTGGTGGCAAAGAAGTTTTCTAAGTTTTAGGGAGTGTAATTTTTATTGACCTAATAATTAATTAAAAATTTAAATAATTGTTGTTGTGTGTGATTTTTCCATCAAGCTCGGAGAAGTTAGAGTTATGTGAGGTTATAGTCCGACCTAGAACCAGTTTGGCTCAAACAATTGTCCGACCCAGCATAAGCTCGTCGAGACATAGCTCGACCTAGCATAAGCTAGTCGCGATCAATCTCAACAGTTGTTCAAGTAGATCATAGATAAACTCAGATCCTAGATATTTCGGATGGGATCAGATCAACAACAATAATGACACGCTCTTAGTGCTCAATTGCAAGAATATTGGAGTTGCATTTCAATCTTATTTGTAATTCTTTTAATTTCGCTCTTTCCTTTGCACAAAACTTGTATATAAACCTCTTCCAGTGATGGAAAAAGGGTTAGCAAATTATTCTAAGCACTATATTGAATTCTTGTAAGCTCTCTAAGCAAATAAGAAAAACAGTGGACGTAGGCTCAAGACCATAACTTGTCGAACCACTTTAAAAATCTTTTATGTTCTTTACGTTATTGCATTTATATTCATTCAATTGTTGGTTTTCATTAATCACGCACACATCCGTTCCAATTCCACCAAGGTCAATCGGATCACTTTAGTTGATGTAAATTTTGCATCAACATTTTGGCGTTAGAAGGAGGGCCTCCTTCTACTTCCAATATTTTCTGCAAAAAATCTTAGTGGCCCGATCACTCAAGGCTTACAATGGTTCGTACCAGATCAAATACCACCACCAGAAACCATGACAATGCACAAGCCACAGACCAGGAGGTGCATCAAGATGCCACTATGCGCTAACCACCAATACCGCCGCCACAATATGTTGCAAATCGGTTGGGGGTAGGAACATCTAATCCAAGAATGGCTACCTGATAGAGATGATAAGAGCAATGGTTGCACAGGCGATGCAACAGAATGTGGCTGAGATAAGAAACGAGCAGCCGAAGAACTGGAACCTCGATCAACCACGCTTCACAAAAGTCACTTCCTTGGGAGGGAATGACTCTGCAGGCGACCAATCAAGTTCGTCGGCACCGAGAGATGACTAGAACCCCTAACACTATCGGCCACCCTCCGGTCAGGAGCACGAGTCCTGCGGGCAAACCAACCCCAAGAGGCAACTGAGCAAGTAGCCCATGGGGAAGAATGAAGGCAATGGTCGCCCAAGACCTATACAACGATATCCTCAATGCCAATGTGTTGGTTTTAACCCATGCCAAAGACGAGCTCAAGCCTTTCAAATTTGTAAGGTTAGCCATGCATGCTAGTCCGAAAATAACAGACATTCCAGTTTTAACCAACGTCACGAGCAACGTATAGAGGAGCATGATAGCACTTACTACCCTAGCCATCATGACTCCACCTCACGCATTGATGTGCACAACAGAGTAGGCTCACAGACAACTAATCTCCGAGCTCATCTACTTGAGGTAAGGCTAAACAGAGCCCGCAACCAGAATGCCTCTCATGGAGAAGACTTAGATCGAGTGTATAGAATGCTCGATAATCTAAAAGCCCGCTAGAATAACTCGGTGGAAGAGATAGTGAGTTCTCCGTTCATAGAGGAAGTTCACTAGGCTCCGCTTCCCTAGGGATTCGGGGTATTACATAGCAAGTTTGATGGGAAAAAAGATCCCAAGGACCACCTAGTCTCTTTTAACAACCTAATGGAGCTGCATCAGGTCCCTGACTTGGCAAAGTACCGATGCTTCGCAGTCACTTTAGTAGGAGATGCCAAGAGATGGTACAAAAGGCTCAAGGCAAAAAAAATACACTTTCGGCAACAATTCTCCTCATTATACTTGCAACAGTTCCAGGCAAAGAGACAGCTTGCTAGGAAAGAAACGAGACCCTAACCTCATACTTAATGAGGTTCTAGAACGAAGAAGCAAAGGTCGTGGATGCAACCTGAGGAATCGATCCAAACTTTGCTGATAATGGGAATAAGGTCATAGATGGAGCTGTGGAAAGAGGTCCAAAGCAAAGACCACATAAGCTTGGCCAAGTTCTATTAGATGGCCACCAAACATCAGCGAGTAGAAAGCTCACTGGTGGCCTTAGCCAGAAGCTCACCTAAAAGAGCCCCTTACAGGCAACAAGATCGTCTAACAGATAAGCGGAAGGGCCAAGATCACAATGATAAGGACCGAAATCGGTTTCTAAAGAGACAGAAAACAAAGAACCGCGAGGAAAGGACACCTTTCCCGCGATATGTAGAGTACACCCCTTTGACTCAAGATGTAGCTCACATCTATGAAGTCTCCCGTGAGGCCAAGAGTCTACTTGCGCAAGAAAGAATGAGGGGGGCACCAGGCATAATAGATCACTAGAAATACTATCAATACCACCGAGACATCAGACACAACACTAATGAGTGTCAGGCTTTGAAAGATGCCATCAAAGATCTAATTAGAAGAGGCCACTTGAAAGAATTTGTCAAAGAGGAGCTAGCTCACGAAAATCCAAGCGAGCAAAGTAATCAGATCCATCAGACCCAACCAAACAATGATGTATTGGTGGGGATGATCTATGGGGGACCTGACATTGTAGGGAGCTCTAAGTACTCTCACAAGCAATATGCGTGGAAATCCAATACAGACTTGGTTCCCTGAGTAATGAGTTGTGAACAAACACCGTCGAAGTGGCCCAAGCACGAAAGCAAGGTGATAGGATTCACCAAAGAAGAGTGTGAACAATCTCCTCGCCATAACCGCATGATACGATTTTAATCACAGCAAGGATCGGCAATGCCCGAGTACTCAGAATGATGGTCAATAATGGTAGTGCAACAAACATCATCTTTTTGGGAGCATTCCGAGAAATGAGGTTCACAAAATGATACCTGAGGGCATGTTCATCGCCATTGTACAGGTTTACTAGGGATAGCTTGGTCCCCAAGGGAACGATCGAGTTTCCCGTGACTCTTGGGAAAGAGCCTAGATAAAGATGGTGGTGACTGAGTTTTTGGTCAATGTCATTATGGGAAGGCCAATCCTAGACGACCTAAGTGTAGTCACCTCAATGTGCTGTCAAGCAATAAGATTCCCAACTCCAGATGGGGTCGCAACAATAAGAAATTACAGAAAAGATTCTTAGGAATGTTACAGTCATGCCATTCATGCTATACAAAAATGGTCGCTCCCAAGAACCATGGTAATTTTTTAGTTTGACCTAAAGCCTAGACCATTAGAAGACACCATAGATCCTCGCATCCACAAAGAAAAGCCCGCAGTAGGGCTCACTGAAGAGTTGCGAAAGTATCTGTTAGCGAGGAAAATCCCACTCGCGTGCTAAAAATTGGGAGCAGTCTGGACGACTAGCTGGCAAACAATCTAGTAGAGTTCCTAAAGAAAAACCTCGATGTGTTCGCTTGAGTACATGCAGATATGGTAGGGATCAGCCCCGAGGTAATGTGCTATAGACTGAACGTCAACTTAGGGGCGCGACCCATAAGACAGAAGAGAAGATTTATGGATGCTGAGTGATCTATAACGCTCAAGGATGAAGTTGATAAGCTTCTAAAAATCGACTTCATCTGGGAAGTAAAGTACTCAAACTATCTCATCAACCCGGTCTTGGTGAAGAAGTCAAATGGCAAATGGCGGACTTGTGTCGACTTCATTGATTTGAACAAGGCCTGTCCCAAAGATAGATTTCTGCTACCTTGGATCGATCAATTAGTAGATGCCATAGTTGGGAACACATTACTAAGCTTCATGGATGCATACTTGGGATACAACCAAATCCTGATGTATCAGCCTAATGAAAAACACACCTCCTTTATTACTAACTGAGGTATTTATTGTTACAGGGTTTTGTCATTTTTCCTAAAGAATGCTGGAGCGGCCTATCAACATTTGGTGAATCAAATGTTCGTAGAGAAAATTGGCAAAACAATGGAGGTGTACATTGACGACATGCTCGTCAAGTCAAAGGTCATCGAAAGCCACATCAACCACCTAGGGGAAATGTTTGACATTCTAAGAAAATATCGAATGAGATTGAACCCTCTGAAGTGTGCTTTCGGGGTAAGCTTAGGGAAGTTTTTGAGTTTCCTTATAAATCAATGGGGTGTTGAAACCAACATAGACAAGGTTTAAGCTCTCTTGAACATGAAGAGCCTGGCTAGTATAAAGCAAGTTCAGAGTTTGACAGGGCAAGTAGCCGCACTATGTAGGTTCGTTTCTCGAGCTATAGATAGATGTTTGCCATTCTTTGAAACTCTAAAGGGCAACAAGGGTTTCAAATAGATAGAAGAGTGGAAGAATGCATCCAAGAGTTAAAGAGGCATTTGGGGCAGCCTCCTTTACTTTCAAAACCCATCTTAGGCGACCCTATTATTGTATTTATTAGTATCTAAGTCTGCAGTGAACGTAGCTTTGGTACGTGAAGAAGGGGGAGTGCAGTGACTAGTGTACTATGTGAGCAAGCGATTGCACGATGCCGAAACAAGGTATCTCGAGATGGAGAAGCTCGCCTATGCACTCATCATAACCACTCGAAAATTGTGACCCTACATTTAGGCACACTCCATACATGTCTTGACAAATTTCCCACTAAGAAAGATAATGCAGAAACTTAAGGCATTGGGTAGATTAATTCAATGGACTATGGAGATGAGCCAGCACGACATCAAGTACATCCTAAGGACCGTAATTAAGGGACAAGCTTTGGCTGATTTTATTTCAGAATTCTCTTATGAACTCTAAGGGGAAGTTAGCCCGCCAAAGGTGAGCACCTCAAAAGAAAACAAGCTAGTGAAACTAAAGCTTGACAGTCTATGGTAGTGGACCTTGTACGTAGATAGGTCCTCAAATGAAAAGAGGGTGAGAGCCAGGCTCTTGCTCGAAAGTCTTGAAGGGAACCCAATCCGAGCTACAGTCAGATTTGGGTTTACCACGTTGAACAATGAGGCAGAGTATGAAGCTATGCTCATGGGCATCTGCCTTGCCAAAGATGTAGGGGTAGAGTCAATCAAGATTTATAGTGACTCCTAGCTCGTGGTTCACCAGATTTCTGGAGAATATCAGGCAACAGAGGATATAATGGCATCCTATCTTCAACAGGTAAAATTTCAGCTCAAGTAGTTCAAGACTTTCATTATTCTACATATTTTGAGAGAGAAGAATTCAGTGGTTGAAGTTCTAGCTCGCCTAGCTTTAGCGATGAGTAAAGAGGCAACTAATTCTATTCTTTTCAAATTTCTTCCAAGTCCCAACATCCTCGCATCACAAGAATCGATCTTGGTAACAGGACAGAAATATAGTTGGATGGATGCAATAACCGCATACCTGAGAGATGAGATAGTGCCTGAAGGATGAAGTGAAGCCAAGACCTTTCAGACAAAATCAGCTTGATATACGCTTATCAACGACAAGTTGTATAAGTGAGGCTACAACTTCCTACTATTGAGATGTGTTGATCACGAAGATGCGGAGTACATCTTAAAGGAAATCCATGAAGGTATTTGTGGGAATCATGTCGAGGGCAGATCCTTGGCATAGAAAGTACTCCACCAAGGATACTATTGGCCAACAATCTTTGATGATGCAGCAGACTTGCAGTAGACTTCGTACTCAAGTATGACAAATGTCAAACGTTTGTAGATATTCCACAAGCTCCACCCCAAGAATTGACAACTCTGACAAGTAAATGACCATTTAAGATATGAAGGATCAATCTGATAGGACCTTTGCCTTAAGGAAAATAAGGTGTCAAGTTTGCAGTGGTCGCAATTGATTAATTCACCAAGTGGGTAGAATCCGAGCCTTTAGCTACCATCACTTGAACAAGTTGAAGGATTTCGTTTACAAGAACATCATCTGTAGATTTAGAATCCCCCATACCATCATAACCAACAATGGGAAGAAGTTTCATTGCGAAGATTTCTAATACTTCTATAAAGGCTTGGAATCAAGAAAAGCTTCTTCGCTATCTACCGGCCCCAAGCCAACAGTCAAGTAGAAGCTATAAATAAAGTAATCAAGTACACCATAAAAAAAAAGCTTGAATCTCTCAAAGGAAGATGGGATGACGAACTACCTGAGGCCTTATAGTCTTACAGAACAACTGCCAGAAACTTGATAGGTGAAACCCCATTCTCACTTTCGTATGGATGCAAAGCAGTGGCCTCGATGGAAGTGGGGATTAGTTTGTTTCAGAGAGAAGTTTTTGATAAAGAACCAAACGAAGATCTTCTCCTCCTAAGGCTGGATCTTATCGAAGAACATCTGGCCAAATCTCAACTAAGGCTTGCTTCCTATCATCAGTGAGCCAAAAAGTACTTTAACTCCAAGGTCAAAAACCGAGACTTCAGAGTGGGCAACTTGGTTTCCAGAAAGGTCATCCCAAGTACATAGAACCCGAACTTGGAGGCACTTGGGCCCAAGTGAGAAGGTCCTTTTAGGATCTCAGAAAAGCTCGCATCACGAACTTTTCACCTGAAACACTTCAATGATGAAGCTGTACTGCGAGTCTAGAATGTCGAGCATTTGCTAAAGTAATACCAATAAGCAGCTTGGGTTGTAATTATGTGTTATCTTCTTTTTCCTAGTCAATGTAAGGTCTCTTACGGCCAAATCTCATTCATTAATAAAGAGGTATTACCCATAACCTTTGTTTTGTTCATTATTACTTATTTGTTGTTTCAAAATCGCGACCTAAGTGATCACATCGAAAAACTTGGAGTCAAGAGTTCAAAAAAAGGTAGCTTTGTTCTATAAGCCATGCCAAAATTCAACTCATCAAAGGAGAAATTTCCTAAATCAACGAAGTTAAAACTCAGGAAATGCTCGAGTAAAACATGTCGAAAGAAAATCAGTCATAAATCGATGACCAAAACTCAAGACGAACAACTGGTCCAAACTCAACTTCGTCGCACAAAAGGTTTTCTTTTTGTTTGAAAAGTTCCTAAAAAAGCAAGCCACGTATAACTTGGAACTATTTTGTTCCTAAGGAAGCAGGCTACGCATAACTTGGAGCAAATTCAAATTTTTTATAATAAGTTCGATTAGAACAATTAAAATGACTCTACAAAATGAAAATGTTGCTCGAAAAATATGGGCAAAATAAATTTTCCATTGATTGTAATAGTTTAGTTACAACCTAAACTATATATAAAAAAAAAAAAAAAAAGTAAAAAGGCAAAAAGACGGGAGCATCATCAGCAGTAGGAGTCTGAGTAGCATCCTCAGGAGTAAGAGCCGAGACATCTTTTGGAGGCTCGGCCGGGGGAAGGTCAACAACAACAGTTGAGAGTAAGGTCAGAGGAGTCAAGTCTTCAATCCCATGTTTGACCTCGGCTTCCTTCTCCTCTTCCTTAATCTCTTCCTGGTCCACGCTGTCAGACTCAGAGCTATCTAAATAAACATACTCTATGCCTTGTGCCTTAGTTTTCATCATATCGATCTCCTTCTGGTAGGCCTTAAGAAGGAAGGAGAAGTCGAACAAGGGATGAGCTTCCCACAACCTCTGAACAAGGAAGATCAAGGTGTCCCAAGCATGACTTTTGATTGTCAATCTCAACTCCTTAGCATCGATTTTGAGCCAAACAACCTCTGACTCAGCCTCTTTGCAATCTTCCATCTCTGTGGAGAGATCGCCCGAAGCCTTTTCATAGTTGGCCTTCCAATCTGAGGCAGTCTTTTGAGCCATGGTGAGCTCAGAATTCAACTTGTTGTTGGCACCTCGCTGCTTTGCCAGACTCTTCTCGGTCTCGGCCACGGCCAATTTCCCCTTAGCTTTTGCTCGAGTGGCCTCGCTCACCTAGAGTTTGTCAAGGAACTACCTTTTCTTGACCTTGAAGGCCTCAGCCTCTTTATTCAATCGCTCAAGCTTGGCTTACAGTGAGTCCTTCTCTTTCTCCGCCACCTCGGCCCGAACCAAGGCATCGTCTTTCAGTTTCTCTGCTTCTTACCACCCCACATGGGTACCTTCCAATATGGGATAACTCTCATATAGGAACAGCTTGGTCACCACACAAGCCTATCGAACCGGTCATCACAGTCACAAAATTAAACTTAAATACCGTAGTTAGCGGTAGGCAGGGTCAAATCCACAGAGAGCAAGACTAACGACCTAATGTATATTTGAGTTAATGAAAGAGAAATTGGCAAAATGATTGATTAAAACTAAGGAAACTAATTAACTGTAAGAAATTAAAAACATCAAATAAATTGCTAACTAAAACACAATATTAAAAGCGTTTGGTTTGACTCAAGACCAACTCTCACAATTCCTCTCCTCGCTCTTCAATTTCCTAATCCTATAAGGCTAGGCAAATCAATAAAATGGCTTCTGGCAAGCTAGGTATAATCTATCCTGTCTCCCCGTCGTCTTAGTTACAGATCGATTGGTTAAAGACTATCATCGACTAACCGAAAAACGCTAAACCCTTAAACATCACTAGTTGGTACAACATTAATAAGCACAACCTATCAACCTGTATCATCCAATCAACTAATTACACAACAAATGCATTCCTAGTAGAAATGATATTAAACGCTACTACAACTTAATTGCAATCAGTACCGAAGCAATTTAAAGTCATAATCAACATTCAATAATCTCAAGCCGACATTCAATTATGCGAAAAGTTATATATCAATAAACGTTCTCAATAGACATTATCAATTCAACACGTCGAGCATCAGAATAATATTAAAGCATCGCAAACAAACTGAAACGAAAACAAATATAATCTGAATATAAGAAACTTAACCAAATGTCCAATCTCATCCAACTAGTTGAGAGCTAATGAGGAGATCAATGGAGTCAATCTCGATCTCGCCTACACCGTGACAAACAACCAGGAACTCAGCCGCTCATGGTGGTGATGACGGAGGCTAAAATGGTGGAAACGGAGCTGATCATGGCAGAGAGGAGGTAACCGACAGCGATATGATACGAAGAAGGGGCAAAAACGACCAATAGACAGCTCAGAATACGAATAGTCGCACTCGTCGAAAAACGTTAATTTTTCGGATGACCAGCGGGTCTTCCGAAAAATGATGGCAGAAATGGGATCCGAAGGTATCGATAGAAAGCTCTGGTGATGGGGAGTTCAGATTAGGTCCTGGGAACGTGAATGTTTGTCGGAAATGAGTAAGATCTTGGTTGGAAGATGAAGAGGCACGGCGACGATTTGGTGGATTCTGGTGGTTTTTACGACAGCTGAAGCTAGGAATGGGTAGATCTAGCCGTGGGGAAGGAAGATTAACCTCCAAGGAGCCCAACCGTCACCGAAAAATGGCAAAATCTCAGCTGGAATGCGAAAAGTCACGGCGGGGAGATGAAACGTCATGGCGAAACTTCGCGTGATTTGCGGTGGTGATGGCGACTGGTGAAGATAAGTTCACCGGGAAGATGAACCGTCACCGGAAAGGGAGACGAAGGGTCACCGGAGCTCGTTGGAAAACTGGGTGAACCGCCTCCCCTGGAAACGCCACCTTTCGTTTTCTTTTATAGATAAATTGTAAAATATCACTTTGGTCCCTGCATAATTGAAAAGTGACAAAATCAACCCTTATAAATATGACAGTTTACCCCCTAAATAGCATAACTGAGACAAAATCACCCCTAATCCATAAACCACAACCTAATATCAACTCATATCCTTTCCAAAATCATTCCAAACACATTAAATTCATAAGAAAAATATTGGGAAGCGATTTTCGTGAATAAATTCATAAATTCTTTAATTGTCTTAATATGCTTCAATTTAATCACACATGGGGTATTTTTATCACCAAAATAGAGTCACTTTCATGACTCTAACAAAGCCTGAAAAGGAAGAAGCAATTAGCAAGAAATAAAAAGGAAAAAGCCTCTGAGAAAGAACGAAGGGTGAACTATATATTCCTTGGTGACGTAGCTGTAGGTGTAAACAAGCTGCTCGTGAGGAGGGACATCTCAAAGCATCTCATTGGTCCACGACGAGATGGCCGCCGAGGCTCCAACACCTATGTGCTCTGGGAACCCATCGATCAATGCATCAAGCGTGGCTAGAGCTGTCTCGTCCACCTTCCTTTTGCCTTTTCGCAGAGGCAAGCTTGACCTGTTTCCCACGGGAATGACGATTTCACCCATGGGAATGGACTTATTTTGGTTGAGCCCTTGGCCACAACATCCTTTAGGCCACCAGCTTGCCCGATAGTCTTCTTACCCAAGCCTTCATGCTGCTCGGTGATTTTTTGCTTTCCCAAGCCCTCTGTTGCTTGGTTCACTCTTTTTGCCTAAGCCTTCCTACTGCTTAGGCATCTTCTTCTTGCCCGAGCCATCTTGTTGCTTGGACATTTTCTTCTTCCCTAAGCCTCTACCTTGCTAGGAGGTTTTCTTCGTCGAGCCTTTTGGGGGCTTGAGGGCACCTTTCTCCCCGACTACCTTGGAGGCAGTTGCGGGCTTCTTGGCACTTAGGCCTTCCTCAATTTCAATGTTGCTATGCTTGAGGACCGGGTGCAAGGTACCCTACTTGGTAGCCCTGGTAGTGTCTGCGGGCTGCTTCTTCGCCAGAATAATCAATGACGTCTTGGTAGCCCCACAGGTTGGTGTTTTCTTCTTCTAGTAATGCTACCCTTACACCATGGTTTTACACAATTCTTTTACTTCATGATGTGGCGGTTGACGTGGCATTTCCACCTTATTTGACATGTCAGCAAGTTTCCACATCACTTCCCCAAATGTATTTTTTTTTTTTTTAAATTTTAGTAACCCTAATTTTTCCCCAAATTCAAATCTCCTCCCGAAATTCATTTGCCCTAAATTTGCAAACCAAACCATAACCCTAACCCATTTAACAAAATCCATTTAATGCCTGCCACCTAAAATCTCGTCGTCGCAACTTCGCTAGAGTCGTTGCTGCCATCGCAACTCGCAACTCGCAACTTCGCAGGAGTTGCTGCTACTGTCGTAGCTTCGTCAGAGTTGCTGCTGCCGTCATAGCTTCGCCAAAGTTGTTGCCGCAACCGTATGCCAGGACAGCACCTAATTGTAAAATTCTACAAACAAGTCTGAATGACAATGTGGTTATTGAAGGTCAGTTTTGGTTGCTAAAAATCCAAATTTGAAGTTGAATTGTGGTTATAGAAGCTCAGTTTTGAAGTTGTGTTGTGGTTATTGAAGGTCAGTTTTGGTTGCTGCAAATCCAATTTTAAAGTTGTGTTATGGTTATTGAAGTTCAATTTTGGTTGCTGCAAATCCAATTTTTATGTTACTAAAGTTGTTATTGGATTATTGAAGTTCAGTTTTGAAGTTATGTTGTGGTTATTGAAGTTCAGTTCTGGTGCAAATCCAATTTTTGTGATACTAAAGTTGTGATTGGATTATTGAAGTTTAGATTTGGTTGTTGCAAATTTGTGTTGCTGTTTTTTTTTTTTTTTTTTTTTTTTTTTTTTTTTTGGTTACTATACTGATTTTGTTGTGTTGACTATTACGCAATTATGGCTAACTCTATCTGACTTGTCTTTGAATTGTGGCCCTTGGATGGTTATATGGGACTTTAATTCTGTTTTTGGATCCTATGAAAAGAAAGGTGGATGCCTCCCTCTTCAACTCGCTTACAGTGCTTTCAAACAAATGCCTAATTTTTGCAGCTTGATTCATCTTCACACCATTGGAGCTCCCCATACATGGTCTGATGGTTGGAGAACCCGTGGTCATATTGAACTTCGGCTGGACAGAGATTGCTGAAGTCATTTTTGGTTATTAAAAGATGTTGCCATAGAGAAGATTTAGCTAATGCAAAGAATGTTGCTGCAGAGAAGTTAAGCTAATGCAGAACATATTTTTTTGCTTTAAGATGCTGCATTACTGAAAATTGGAAAAGTTAGAAGATGTTTAGTTTGAGCGGGAATGTTAGAATAAAAATGTAAATGAGAGTTAATTAGTCTTATAAAAGCCTACCTCTGTATCAGTTTTATTTAGTTAATGAAAATCAATTCTTGTTTTTCTCTTCATAAGTTTTTCTTTGTTTGTACCACACGAAGCATAAGAGATAGCCACAAGAAGGTTAGAGACAACCATGATGGCCTGATATTTTTGTGGATATACTGACTACTTGGGAATGGCATCATTTGGGAATGTTCTTCATCAATTTTGCCAAAGAAAATAGTTTATGTTAATCTGTTAGTGTATGCATTGTTGCTTTAGATTGCTACATTTTATGCAGAGTCCATGATTTTTATGCAACTGGTGCAAATTGGTAGGTGTTAGAAATGAAGCCTAGGCATGTTGTAGTTTTTGCACTATGCAAATTGAGTAGGTGTGAGAGGTTGCACTTTGTTTCTGCAATTTCCAAGAGTCTTGGTCAGTATGTGCAGGGTGGTGTGTGCTAGAATTGAAGTAGTGATCTAGACAGTTTGGTTATCTTGTGTTTGTGTTGCATTTGTGTATAAGGATTGTATATCCTTGCTTGGTTTTGTTTCTTTTTGTGTAGTTTGGTCCCTTTTAATGTATTCCTTGTATTTTATTACAAGTTTCACTCTTTAGGGGAGATTAACCTAGTTTTAATGATTCAATTGTAATTTATTCCCAGATTGCTTGCAATGAACGAAATTGAGGCCTTATGATAATGTATGAATTTCACATCGTTACTATCTATATAAATGCACATATTATTATGCATGGATGGTAATGTAGAACAATGTTGTCTTCCACCTAGAATGACCAAAAACAGACAGTTTTGTTCAATTAGTATATAACATTTTTTTTTTGGGTAACTTGTAATTTTATACAAAGAATAAAGAATATCCTACAAAAGAAAGAAAAAAACGAAGTTGCACGCCCCTACTCACAAGAGAGGGATGAAACAAATAATCGGAGACAAGGGAAAACCAAGATGCACAGCCATATAGACACCCAATCAAGCCCCAAAAAAACCAGCCAGGGGCACCTAAGCATAACAGCCTTTAACAGGCCCTAACAGCAGCTAAAAGACCAGCAATAGCAAGCAAAAGGCCCTGGCAACAATAGTAACAAAAAGCCCCAGCAGCAGCAACAAAAAATAACCCAGGAGCAGTAGCAAAACAAAGCCCTAACAATGGCAACCCCAACAACAGAAAAAGGAACACCACCAGTAGCAAAAAGGCTCCAACAATAGCAGCAGATCAACCTAGGAATAGCAACACAAACCCCAGCAGTAGCAAACAAATGCCCTAACAGCAACAGCCCTAATCGCAACAATAAAAGCACCCTATGAGCAGTAGCAAAACCCCAACAACAGCAACTTGCACAACACCACATCCGCATAACCAAAACCAAGACCAGCATACCATCCACAGCAAAAAAGAAACACCGCCTCACAACAAAACCATAGAATCACCCAAAGTGCCCAGCCCTAGTAGAAAAAATCTTTCATTAGAAAAATTGACAATAGACCATCACTAGATGTACACTAGGTGCCAACCCCACAAATGTTCAAATTTATTCCCAATTCACAAACCAAAGCTTCCTAAATTGTCAAACAACCAACTTCATCACACCTGATAACAGAAGTCCAAATCAGAATAAGCAAAAACTTTAGTTGCATCTTTCTAACGTGCTACAATAAATTTATGTGAGAAAATATATCACATTAGGCAATATAATATATCCTTCCCCTTACATGAATGTTGCAAATATTACACAATCATCAGATTCCAAAAGTATGTATATATATTTAACCAAAAAATTATATAAGCAAAATACTAGTACGTATATATATTTAACCGGAAAATGATACAAGCAAAATACTCCTATTGGGTCCAAAAATAGGGGAAGGATTAAAATAAAACAACCCATATACTCCATGGGATCAAGGACAACAGCCACACAACCCACACCCTAAGCAGCAGCCATAAAATCCACACCACAAGCAGCAGCCACACAACCAACACCTCAAACTGATTTTGGATGGCCGCTGGATTCCGTGGGAACAAGCTTTGATAAGAGATTGAGCTGGGTTTTCAAAATTGAAAGGATTTTTTGGGAGAAATTTTGGGGTTTCTTTGTTTTGGGAGATATGAAATTGATTTAGGGAAATTAATGTTTGAAAT